>NC_034014.1:24579296-24663825 GCF_000346465.2 Prunus persica
AAATAAGAAACTAAATAGAGAAGATCTAAGCTTCTTTCAAAATAAAAATAAAGATGTAAGCTCGAGTCGAGACCCACCTCAGTTAAGTATTATTTGTTCAATTATTGAGAACACTAGTGTGGCTTAGGGAGGGTGAAGGGATTTCAAAAGTTCAAAACTAGTTGAATCATGTGGAGGAATGTGCTAGCTATTTTTTTTTAAATTTTATTTAATTTATTTAATATCCTAAAGGTGGTAGCGTTGTATCGACGCAGGAAAAAGAATCTCTGTGGACCCGGCCCGTGTGTGATTTAAGTTATTACCTTTTTTCCTGTCTAATTATTAAATTAAATAAGTGACTTTGTGAAAAAATAAATAAAAATTATCCCAAGATTGCACTGTTAATCCAGTAACAAGAGTATGTCAACGACCAAAAGATCTATTCAACGTCTCATCAGCTTCTCTGCTTATCAGCCGAGCTCATACAGCCAAGCCAACAGTAAGGAGCTTCTGGTGGATTTTTTTTATTTTTTATTTTTAAACCGTATTAAATATATCGAAGGGTTATATATAGTTTGTTGCCTACCTTCAGTTTATTTGAGACATTTCACCAACTAAAAATACCACTAAATGAAGAGAAAATTCATAAACAAACATGTTATTATGACTATTCAACAAACAATGGAAACAAAAAATTCGAAGAAGATTTTGTTGGCATATATTCACTCACCTAGTCACCTTGCTAGATTTTTATGGATTGAACTTCAATGGTCTTTCCTTAATTGCTTGAAAATAAAAGAGAGAGATAAATTGTGACAATTACTTACTATGTAGTTCCTTATAAAAGTATATTGATTTATATATATATATATTTTGTCACAGTTAGAAAAGGGAGGGGGAAACTCACACACACTAATACGATAGGGACTTGAACTCAAGACTCCTTGGGAGTACACCAAAGGCCTGAGCCAATCCAATTAATACTCCATTGGTAAAGTATATTGATTTATTCACATTTGTTAAATTGTCATTAAATTATACACAATAACCCCTCCTCCTCCCCCCCCCCCCCCCCCCTTTTTTTTTTTTTCTAGAGATATTTAGTTATAGGATCCCATACATTTAGCATTAGTGCATTTGCATGCATTTAAAAGAATGCAAATCAAGTCTTCAACAAACTTGTATTAAATTAAAAATTAATTAATTGCACCACATTATTTTCCAGCAACGCAACCCTCCACTCGTCCTTCCTTCCTCCCTTCCTCCCTCCTTCTCTCCCTTTCTCTCTCTCTCTCTCTCTCTCCACATTATTTCCCCAGCAACGCAACCATTAGATATAGATATGGATGCTTGACCTAGTCTTATTCATCAACTCCCCCTACCCCTAGAAATCTGAACAAAAATAAACTCAAAGATGGAACAAAAGGTTGACCAAACGAAAAACCCTAATATATATTTTTAAAAATGTTCGGTTTTGTAATTTGTAATTTTCTTTTTTGTTGGAATAGGTTTTGTCATTAGAATCCTTCTTAAAAGGCGGGTGCGGTAAATATAAAGAAGGAAAAAAGAATAAAAGAGGAATGATGAGTCCACATCTAATAAGCCGAGTGTAGGGAAGCCGACTTAAGCAAAGCCATCACGCATCCACAGACAAAGCTCCCGTACAAGTCGTGGCGGCACACCATTGGCTGAACTGTGTATTAGCCGCTCCTCTATCATACGATCAGCTCCACGTTGTCAATCCTCTGGCATCCAGAGAGCCACCGAATATAAAGGGGCTTAACATTTCTTCTGCGAGACACAGCTAGTCGTCATCGGAGGAGAGACCCTTCCCTATATCTTCTCCTCCTGCTTCGTCGCCAACAAAACCCGAACAAAGAGAAAAGATGGTGAGTTTTTCACTCTTTACGGTCCATTTTACTCATCTAGGGTTATGACCTTAGTATCTGTTTGGCTGCTGAGAAAATTTAAAGTAAATTAAAGTAAATTAAACGATTTTTAATTTTTTTTCTCTGATTGCGATTTCTTAGCAGCCAAACGGATCATCGGTTTGATCGATTTGTTTTTTTATGCCGGTTGTGGTCGATCTGATAGTTAAAAACGAAGTTGGCTGGAATTTGAGCTCATTTACTGTTTATCTATGCATCTCGTGCTCTCAGATCTGTTTTGATGTTGAATGTTTGATCGCGATTTGCTTTAGTCTAGATTGGTTATGTGTTGCCAAATTTTTATCTGATTATTGTTGATTGGAAATGTTATGGATCTACTATCTGTAGCAGATGGGTTGGGATGGTCTGTGTTAGATTTAATTGTTTATTTTTCTTATGATATGTTATATCAATGATTACTTGGTACTTATTGTGTAATGTTGATGCCCGATACTTAATCGTTATGTTTTATTTATATTAAACAAATTGTTGATCTATTTTTTCTTAGCTATGGATGTGTATGCGCGTTGTGGTTGAGTTAATTTCACATGAGTCGGACCAAAACTAAACAAATAGAAGTGCATTTTGTGTCTATTTTTCGGAAGGGGTTCATGAAAGGAGTTTGAAAGGGCTGACTTTTGGTTGTATTGTTAGGATGCTTAGACATTGAGGGGGATTTTAATTTTAAGATCTTAGCATGAAAAGACTTACCAAGGATAAAAAAATTGTGTGCATTTCAGCTGCGTTATGCCCTTTTTCTGTTGGAAATGAAAAATTATGGGTTGGTTGAGAGTGCATATAGACCATTTGTTTTTGCTTGTGGAGATTCATATTGTCTTGGTAATTTTGATTTGTTAAAATATATTTTTAATTTATATTATATTGTGATGTTGCTGTCTGATCTTTGCTCATTGCATGCAATTTACAGGCCAACGCAGCATCTGGTATGGCTGTGCATGATGATTGCAAATTGAAGTTTTTGGAGCTTAAGGCCAAGAGGACCTACCGCTCAATTGTTTTCAAGATTGAGGAGAAGCAAAAGCAAGTTGTGGTGGAATCTGTTGGTGAACCAACAGAGACCTATGAGCAGTTCGCAGGAAAACTTCCCGCTGATGAATGCCGTTATGCTGTTTTTGATTTTGATTTCCTTACACCAGAAGGTGTACAGAAGAGCCGCATATTCTTCATTGCATGGTAATGCCAATTCTTTAATAATTTTTGATTATGTGCTTACTTCGTTGTCTAATCGTCTTTTATATAAAATTCAATTGCTGTTTTTATGAAGGTCTCCTGATACATCGAGGGTGAGAAGCAAGATGATCTATGCAAGCTCGAAAGACAGATTTAAGAGAGAGCTTGATGGAATCCAGATTGAGTTGCAAGCGACTGATCCGACTGAGATTGGTCTTGATGTCATTAAAAGCCGTGCCAGCTAGATAATCATAGGCTATTTGGTTGGGAGTGTTCTTCCCTTCAGCCTTTTGTTACTTGCGTGGAATGTTTATACATTGTGGGATGGCAACTTGGCTAATGATGGCATGAATTTCCAAGTTTCGCCATTGTTTCTTATTCGTTTTGAACAAGTGTCTGTGGTTTCCGGTATATCATATGATATGTTTATTTGATAGAACCTATTTGTTGAGTGGCTGCCTTAGTAGCCGCATGTCAACAAACTAATATGTAGCTGTTTGTGGTGGGTTTAGACGACACCTTACTCTTTTCAAGTGTTGTATATGACCCTTGTCATTTTACTTTGGAGCAGTATAAAGGAGCTTGCTTTATGACCTTCCTTGTTGCTGATTTCTTGGCTTGTTTTGTATTCACCGATATGGATTTTTGATCTATCTAATGGGCTGTTTCTCATGAGTGGTTCAATGAACCATTTGAGTGTGGTTTTACGCAGATGATGAGTTCATGTGGAGAAAAACTTGTCTACCCATTACATTGCCCCCTTCTTCCTATCTGCATTTTTCATTGATATGATTATGTGGCTATTTCAATTTTCATGTTACATACCTTTGTGTTGAGTGTGTCATCGTTACAATGACGTGGTACAATCAGGGCAGAGCCCCACAGCCACGTGACCCTTAGTTGAAGGGCAATAACTTACTGCCCCGTTGTTGCATATCCCCTCTATCTATCTCTCTCGCCACATTGGCAGACAAGTTTCCCTCCCGTTGTGGAAATTGCCCTTGATACTTCATTCTATCGTCCCTTTCCAGGTGGATGCTCGTCACTTTTATAGGCAAGTGTTTCCCTCCAGTCGCTGAAATTGCCCTTGCTACTTCAATCTATCTTCCTAGTAGGTAGCAGAACAGCTCAATCATAAAATGCTGTGTCAGTTTTACTCATACCTACATTGTTTCAAATCTAGAATTTTGTATGACCTTCAAAACGGGTCATGACTCATGAAAGAAGTAGATTGATGATGCATATTTGGAATTTATCTTAAGATTTTTTTACTACATAGCAGAGGGGGCAGTTTGAGTTTTTCTTGTATGACTTTGTACTCGATGAGATAATTGAGTGTGAAATCTCCCGTAATTTGTAGGGTTCAATCTTACTCATTTTAGATGACGTGAATAATAGTCTAAATTGCTCTAAATCAGTAAGATAAGGACTAAAAAGTGAAACTTTTGCCAAGCAGTTCGTATTGAGGCAAGGAGAGAACATACAGTTTAGTGAACTGTCAACTGTAGGAAGCACACCAATACGACGTCGTACGGGTTTCCTCTGGAGCATCTCCTGGCATAATAAAAGCCAAAAAACATACCCCCAGGACGAGGTCCGAGAACAACAGCAACTTATCCGTCCCTCGCTTCTGTACTTCAAGTTGTTTGTTCACCCGTTAACCTTAAGCAGCCAAAAGCTAGGGAGTTTTCATTTCAGCTGAACTTAAAAGCTGATTTCGTTAAGCTCTACCATGGCCTAAGCATCTTATGTGTTTGTTGAATTGCTTCAATGGCTTTCTCCTTCTGTCTCAAATGCTATCCTTGGTCTTTCACACAATCCATAACCCAGACACCGCCACCGCCTCCTTCTTCCTCTCACAAACTCTTCACTTCTCTCTCTTTCCCGCTCCTTCATCACCATGACCAGCTCGTCACCCACTCCTCACTCTCCTATTCAACCCCTGTCTCCACCCACCACCTCCCTCCAGATTTCACTCCACAGCAGCTTCTCGACACCCTCCGTCGCCAGAACGACGAGTCATCCGCGCTTCGCCTGTTCGACTGGGCCTCCAAGCAGCCCAATTTTACGCCCAATTCCACCATATACGAGGAGGTTCTTCGCAAGCTCGGAAAGGTGGGGTCTTTCGAGTCCATGAGGAATATCTTGGACGAGATGAAGCTCGCCGGTTGCCAGATTAGCTCAGGTACTTTCGTGATTTTTGTTCAGAGCTATGCGGCGTTTGATTTGTATGATGAAATTCTTGGTGTTGTGGAAATGATGGAAAATGAATTCGGATGCAAACCAGACACTCATTTTTACAACTTCTTGTTGAATGTTATTGTTGAGGGGGACAAACTTAAACTAGTAGAAACTGCGAATATGGGTATGCTTAGTAGAGGAATTAAGCCGGATGTTTCCACGTTTAACATTTTGATAAAGGCTCTTTGTAGAGCTCATCAGATTAGGCCTGCCCTTTTGTTGATGGAAGAGATGTCAAACCATGGCTTATCCCCGGATGAGAAAACGTTCACGACCCTAATGCAGGGGTATATTGAGGAAGGTGACATGAAAGGTGCATTGAGAATGAGGGACCAGATGGTAGAATACGGGTGCCCTTGGACTAATGTGACTATTAATGTTTTGGTTAATGGGTTTTGCAAAGAGGGTAAGGTTGAGGAAGCTTTGAGTTTTATAGAAAAGATGTCGAATGAGGGGTTCTCTCCGGATCAGTTTACGTTTAATACGTTGGTGAAGGGGTTGTGCAGGGTGGGGCATGTTAAGCATGCTTTGGAGATCATGGATGTGATGCTCCAACAGGGATTTGATCTGGATATTTATACGTATAACTCATTGGTTTCTGGGTTGTGTAAGTTGGGTGAGATAGAAGAGGCAGTGGAAATTCTTGATCAGATGGTTTCCAGGGACTGTTCCCCAAATACCGTCACATATAATACTCTGATTAGCACGTTGTGTAAGGAGAACCGGGTTGAAGAGGCAACTAAACTCGCACGTGTTCTTACTAGCAAGGGAATCTTACCTGATGTTTGTACTGTCAATTCCCTGATTCAAGGTCTCTTCTTGAACAGTAATCATAAAGCAGCTGTGGAACTGTTTGAGGAGATGAAGATGAATGGATGTCAACCTGATGGGTTTACTTACAGTATGCTAATTGATAGCTACTGTTCTAGAGGAAGGCTAAAGGAGGCTCTGAACCTGCTGAAAGAAATGGAGTTGAGAGGCTGCGCACGAAATGTAGTTATATACAATACTCTCATTGATGGATTGTGTAAAAACAAGAGAATCGAAGATGCAGAGGAGATTTTTGATCAGATGGAACTCCAGGGGATTTCAAGAAATTCAGTGACCTACAACATCCTTATTGATGGCCTTTGTCAGAGTAGGAGGGTGGAGGAAGCTTCTCAGCTTATGGACCAGATGATAATAGAAGGCTTGAAGCCTGACAAGTTCACCTACAATTCCCTGCTCACATATTTCTGTAGGGCGGGGGATATAAAGAAGGCAGCAGATATTGTTCAGACAATGACTTCAAATGGGTGTGAACCAGACATAGTCACATATGGGACCCTGATTGGGGGGTTATGTAAGGCAGGTAGAATTCAGGTTGCAAGTAGACTCCTCAGAAGTCTGCAGATGAAAGGGTTGGTTCCGTCTCCACAAGCGTATAACCCTGTAATACAATCACTATTTAAACGAAAGAGAACAACAGAAGCCATGAGGCTTTTTCGAGAAATGATGGAAAAAGGTGATCCTCCAGATTCTATAACATATAAGATTGTCCTTCGGGGGCTTTGTAATGGTGGAGGACCAATTGCAGAAGCAGTTGAATTTGCAGTTGAGATGATGGGGAAAGGATATTTACCAGAATTCTCATCATTTGCTATGCTGGCCGAAGGACTCCAAGCTTTATCTATGGAGGATACCTTAATTAACCTTGTTGATATGGTCATGGAGAAAGCAAAACTTTCAGACAGAGAAGTTTCCATGATAAGCGGTTTCCTCAAAATCCGTAAATATCAAGATGCATTGGCCACTCTTGGTGGTATCTTGAATAGCGAAAAGCCCAAAAAATCTTATTGGCAAAGATGATTTTACTCTGAATCACTTTTGAGTATCATCCTCTAGTCCAATAGAAGATGCAACATAGATGTAGTAAACAAAATGAAGGGGTTTTGGAGGATGATATGCGCAGAGTTAGGAAGCTTGAAATCGAAACATTCTAGCACGGTTGGCTTTCATTGGCCGGCTTTGTGGAAACCATCACTTTACGTCCCCATCTACAAAAGGGAAATTCAGGTACTGTCTTGGAAATTTTAAGATAACTCCACCCGAAATGGATTCGTCCTCTCTTTTGATACCCAATCTTCTAAGCTGTTGTAGCAGAATTGAGGATGTAGAAGTATTGCAGATCATTTTTCAAGTGTATTTGCCATCCCTCATTGAGGGTGTTTGTGTTTATTAAAGATATCTAGAATGCAGAAACAATAGTTGGCTACGGCTTGAGTTCTTGGAAACAATGGTAAACATTAGGATTCATGGTGATATAACTTGAAATCACACGACTGCAACTTCTCAATTTATGTTGGGAATTGCATGTGCTAGGTTTTACACTTATCGATCAAGGCCCAGAAGAAGCAATTAAGCATAATATCAATTTGGAAACATGTATAAACCAACAAAATATTTCAAACCTTAAGAATAGAGCTATAGGTTTTTCTGTTGTGTCTCACTTATTCACATCGTGTTCAGCACAAACATGTTTTATATGGGTTATGAGTTGTGCCTCATGCCGTGCCGTGACCTTATAAGATTGCATAACTTTCTTCAAGTGGGAACCATCAGATTTAACGCTGTTAGAAGAAAATTTATTCATATTAGAATCAGATCCTTCCTCCTCTTCCTTAGTCGCAGGTGAATCACCTGCTGGGTATCTGCTTTCGTTTCAGCCACGGTGAGGCTTATTTCAACACTCTCTCCTGGTTTGGAACTTATTTCATGCCGTCCTCAATGTGAAAAATATACCTAGTATATTTTTTTAGGGAGACTTTGGAAAAGCCCAAAGGAGAGAGAAAATTTTTAAAAGAAGCAAAAATGGACAAAATTGCCCTTATTTATTTTTTGATTTCCTAATAAATCTTTTACATTTGCATGTCTTTGGTTTGAAAGTTGAGAGGTTATTCTGTCTTTTTTGAAAAAGCTTTGGCTTTTTCCAAAAGTGAAAGTTTTTTTATGGGTAAAACCTAAATTTACTCATTTTTTTAACTATTATGGAAGATTTTTTTTCATACAAGCGATGTTCTATTTTAATCTAATCTAAACTACTGGAAGATTTTGGGGAGCATATCCGCTCTAGCCAATTTGGCTAAGCCCTTGTCTGCAACTATTCTGGAAGATTTAGAGCACTTCCACCCCTCTGGGCAAGGGCAAGGCAAGGGCTGTCACTATTCACATGAATAGTGGCAGCCCTTGCAATTTGTTTCCACCCTTATGGGCTAGAGCAAGGGCAATTACTTTTCACATGAGATATGAGAAAATGAATTTGTATAGAGTTTTTGGTGTGAGAAGTAAAGAATATGGTTAGGTATTTATAAAATAAAAAAAATCTTAAAATTTTGATTTTTTTTTCAATTCTGTTTTGATTGCTGACATCATTATGATGTCAGCATTGTGTCATTTTGCCCGGACAGTAGCTCGGGCTGAACTTGCCCAGGTTGCTGGGGCTCACTGTTTGCCAGGACTGGAACTCTTGCATTGCAGCTATCTTTGGTTGCTTGGGCGCCATCTTGCTAGAGCTCTCCTCAGTGGTGGAAATGCTCTTAGATCTAATAAAATCCTACACCATCTTTTTTTTTTTTTTTTGGGGGTAGAACACACCACCTGTTTTAACACATGAAAAATGTGTTCGGATTTACCTTATTGGGTTAGGTCACAAAAAATTTATCCCATTCTCAGTTTGTCATCTTACATTCTAAATTTAACCTATTTTTATTTTAAAATACTCAAGGGTGCAGAATGACGCTACAAGCAACTGGCAATCTTTGGATATCATAACATTAATATTGGGAAAAAGAATCAAGTTCTTCATTCTCCACCAACCTTTGAAAAGTAAACTTTTCATTTGTTTATTGGACGGTTTACATATTTTTTACCTAATCAAAGAATTCATCTAAAATACATACAGTATTTGCATGAAGATTTTCGAGTCATAGTAAAAAAAAAAAAAACCATTTATTAATCTTATAATGAAGTATAAGAACATATGATATAACTAGTATCCTGGTCCAGAAACAAATATGGCATGGTGTGTGTGTATATATATATATATATACAAAGAGTTTTCATTTAGGGATTCTTCAAGTTAGCTTATTTGAGGGACATCTTTGTAGGCAGGAGCGGACCTACTAAGGCGCAAGGAGGTGCAGCTGCACCTCCCCTTCTCGGAAAAATCATTGTAGGCACTTCAAATTGCCCCTTTGCTGAACTGGTATATAGATTACCTTATTTCCATTTTTAACATTTTACTTTTATTTATTTTTATATTACTCCATTTACTTAAGTTTACAATGTAAATAAGGAAGTACCCCCCATTTGGATTCAAATAAAAATACTAGAAAATCAAATTCCCACCAAATCAAAATATGAAAATTTAGTTTTAGTGCAAAATACGATTTAGGCTAAAAATGATGGCTCATTAAGTCAATATATACTTTATATTAAAATCCCATAAAATCAAGTTTTCTTATTTGATGTATAAGGAATAAAAGCCGCCAAAAATTATTTTGAGAAAATGATTATTCTGAAAAACCATTTTTCATACTTAGTCAATATTGCACCTCCACTAAAAAAATTCTGGGTCCGCCAGTGTTTGTAGGGTTCACTTTGCATTGTATTTCACTAATCCAAACCGTCTATATTTTAGATAATCATTCAAAGATCATCTCTACAATAAATCACTTGAATCCGATATCGTTTGACAACTCAATTGTGTTATTGAAATTTTAGTATTTTATTGAAGCATTGTGTTCATTGATTTTGTAGGATTCAATTGGATGTCGAAATATTTTCCGATTTGTCTAATTTTTTGCAAGGATGACCTATGAATGTAGACTTAAAAAATAGATGGTTTGGATCGTTAGAAAATAAATCATAGGATAACTTAAAAGGTGTCCCTCAAATATATTTGAGGGATCTACGAATGTTTTTTCAACAATCCAAACTATCTATAAAATACGGTTTGAATTAATGAAATACAATATAGAATGAGCCCTACAAGGGTGTCCGAGAGATCTCTCAACTGAAGCTCCCTATATATATATATTTGATTATATATATATATATATAACCAAATATGGTAGTGATCATTGGTGATGGGAGATTCCTATTTGTCATCTTGATGACATAAGAAATGGTTCAGTTGGATTATAATTGATAATTTGATAACCTCACCTCACGGGCCTTGCTACACAAGTAATTAAACATATTGTCGTGGGAAGATTCTCGACTGTTGATGCATGTGGGGTTCGCAATGCATGAACGGTCAAATTTCAACGAGACGCATGAGATTTACGCTAATAAAATTCTTTGTATGAAAGACCCAGTAGCTCAACTTTTAAAAAAGATTTTGAAGAAAAACCATGTTTCCTTAGTAGTCTAGAATGCCTTTTGATTGAAACACCACCTATAGGAAAGCAAATTCACTTTGACCACTTCTCTGGTGCATAATAAATGGTTCTACAAGAAAGGCATAATGGAAACAGAAAAAAAGAGAGATTCTGCTATAGCTAGAAACAATCTTTGTGGAACAGATGTAAATAGAGAGAATATATATACGCCGCCGCTCAAGCCTTAACCAGTTAGTAAATTAATATGACGCAAAACATTTTGGTCTACTGCACAACGTAATAGTTGATTTACCATGTTGGGCTTAGGGTGTAACAAAGGAGACAGCTGTTTAAATTCCATAGAAAATCCCTCTCAAAAAGGAAAATCAACGCTAGGTTGGATTTTGTTTAGTTTCTACCGTAGGTTGGGAAAGTCAGCATAGGACTAAGACAAATCCAATGTGTGGAATTTTAGTTTCTAAAGTTGGCTGGAAAAGGACTATACTGATTAGTGTCATCAAATGAAGCCAAACCCAAGAAACAGGGAAGCACACCATACCAGTCAATTAAGTTTCCAAAACATCAAGTCTCTTAACTTCACTGATTCTTTCACAGAGAGTAATTTTATCAAGTGGGAATTTATTCTTTAATCTTTACCTAAAGTCAAGATATCATGACCCTTTAAACTTGTTGTGGCTGCCCATCTTCGCACATTAACATCTGGTAAAAATTCCGAAAATCTTTGTTTCTACCAATGCCATGAAACTTCACTGTTACCATTTCATTAGCTGTACTCTACATGCTAAAAGCAAACATACATATATACCTGCAGAAATTTTGAGTTCAATCTTAGCTATGGCTGACTAGCTGCAGGGCATTCTGCTAGCTCAAAAATTATACCATCTCTTTTTGGCAACTATATATATCTTTAACAAGATCCCAAAACCAATTTAACCAAGTTGGGAAAGCACTACTGTTATCATGATCATGATATGATTCAGTTATACCTATAAACTTGAGGGGGTTTAATTTCTCCTTACATATCAGACTTCTGAATCAATGAGTCCGGGCAGCAGGACTGCCTGGAACTGTGCCTTGTGGTGCCTAAGGCTACGCTCAGCTTTCCAAACCATCTTAGCCTGCAGCATAGTCTACACCACCACACTCTACGGTCCACAGCCTCTCAGGCAGCTAGTAGCCTACCCTGCATACTCTTACCTCACCACCATCCTGATCGTGTCAGACGCGACTCTTGGGGACTCGCTGAGAGGCTTCTGGCATGCCCTTTGCGCTTGTGTTCAGGTTATGACCCTCTCAATCTTGAGCCTCCTGCTGATAGGGCCTGCGCACTTCAGTTACTTCATATCAGCCTTGGCAGTGGCTCTGTGCACTTTTGCTGTGGCATTGCCGGGAGCAACTCACTTGATGGCTAAGAGGATTGCATTTGGACAGATTGTGATTGTGTATGTAGGCACTGCCATTCATTGTGCAGAAGCTGGTGAGTTGGTACTTATGCACCCGATTCAGGTGGCGTTGAGTACTATGCTTGGAGCCTCAGCATCAGTCATGGCTATGCTGTTTCCCAACTTGTTCTTCTACCAAAAGGCATCTGTGGCAGCTTTTCTCTCTCCTTACCTTGCCTACCACGAGGTAAATATAATACAAATCTATATATGTTACATCTGTTGTTTGTCATTGGCTTTGCTTTTGAAGCAACTCCATATGTTTGCATCATTTTAATATGGATCCTAAATTCTTACATGCGATGAGGGCAAAGTTTTCATGATATGCAGATTTCATGATGGTTCAAATCATGTGGACCCTATATAGTCTTTCTGTTTTTTCCGGTTATAAAAGGCAGGCTCACAGAGGATTAAAAATGGTAAAGATATACAAAGTCTTACGAAATATGTTTAATGAAGAGGGACAGAATTAGGAAAGAAAAAGAAAACTCTTAAGTGTTTGATTAAAAGAAGGGCCAGTGGAGGAATAGATGCTGTACTGACATAGCTTCTTCAAAGCAAGTAGTTGGCAGCATTAGCTTCTTCAAAGCAAGTAGTTGGCAGCATTAAGTTCTTAGAACTTATGCCTATCAATTCAGTCTTTTCCATATTCCACCACAAAATTCTGTTTTTTTTGTTTTTTCTACTTCATCGAAGTAAACCTGAAGTGTCACGAAAGACTGGAACGGGAAACAAAACAGAATGTACCAGATTTTTTTTGCACATGCAACCATCCACAATCAAGATTTCACTAACAGTTCTAGATTTCAATAAGATTTAAGTGATGCTCCCTTCTTCATCTTGTCTCTTGAATGCATGTGATACTGGGCCTAATGGCAATGCTTTGTGACATTTACAGGTGAGAGATATGTGCCAAAAATATGCTGAAAACGCTAGGAAAAGGTTGAACTTCTATTCAGATGCCATCTTGTCCCAAGACAGCTCGGCTGCACTTGGCTTTATTTTACAAGCACAGCCCTTGGCTCAAGTAGGAGAAAAGCTCCTTCAAAGTATCAAACACAAACAGGTAAACTACCAATATATACAAGAGCTTGGATTCTTTGGTCATATTTTTTGTTCTGATATTGTGATTTAACCTTAAACCCTTTTGAATAGGAAGCCTTAATGTGGGAGAGACCAAAACTCAGAAATATCCTGAAACCAACTTGCATGGATCTGGGAGAAAAATTGCAGGACATAGAAATACCCTTAAGAGGGATTGCAATTGCTGCAACTTCTTGTCCTTCTTTTCCTGTTGCCTTGATTAAGAAAGTGCAACCAGATGCTTTACATGACATGAAAAGGCGAATACACGACAAGCTGGAGCAACTTGAGCATTTTGCACCCTTATGCATACTAAAGAAAAAGAAAAAATCTTTGGATGAGTCCTTCTGGCCCCTCGAAACCATTTTTCGTGAAGATTTGCTGGCTTTCTTTTTTCTGGATTGTTTGAAACTCCTCCAAGAAAATACTGAGGCAGTTGAAGAATGCAGGGAGAGCTACTCTGAAAATGAAAGTTCACATGGTTCAGAAAATCAAAGCCATGGTGGTATCAAATGGAGCTGGAGCATTTCATGCATTATACCAAGCAAAACAAGCCTATTTTTTGCAGTTAAGTGCTCAGTTTCATTAGGCCTTGCTGTGCTATTGGGTTTGTTGTTTAATGAGAGAGAAGCATATTGGGCAGGCCTCACAATTGCAATAAGTTTTGTCAGAGGAAGACAAGCAACATTTACAATTGCCAATGCCCGAGCACAATCTACGGCAATGGGATCAATCTACGGAATCTTGTGTTGCTTTATTTTCCGTAAAGTTGAGAATCTAAGTTTCTTACCTCTTCTTCCTTGGTTAGTTTTCACAAGCTTTCTAAGGCACAGCAGGATGTATGGCCAAGCTGGTGGAATATCAGCAGCTGTAGGGGCACTGCTGATACTTGGTAGGAGACATTATGGCCCTCCACTTGATTTTGCAATTGCTAGAATCACAGAGGCTGTTATTGGATTGATTTGTTTCATCACCATGGAAATCCTCATATACCCTGCAAGAGCAGCAACTCTAGCAAAACATAAACTTTCACTTAGCTTGGGAACTCTTCAAGAATGCATCAAAGATGTAGTTCTTTTTGACAACCAAAACAACATGCAAGCTTCAATCTTTCCAAAATTGAGACAGAAACAGAAGAAGTTGAAGTCCCATGTCAATAAGTTACAAAAGTTCATTGAAGAAGCTGAACTGGAGCCTAATTTCTGGTTCATCCCTTTCAATGGTTCTTGCTACAGAAAGCTCCTGAGGTCTTTATCAAAGATGGGGGATCTTTCACTTTTTATGTCCAACAAAACAGAATTTCTGTCAGTTGTCTTACAGAGATGTGAAGTTGATTCAGAGGACCTCCAAAAACCCCTGAAGTGCATTAAAAATGACATAGAACTTTTCAAGAAAAAAGTTGAGACTTCACTGCAATGCCTCCAAGAGCTGTCTTCCAAGAAGTCTCTTGCAGTACATGACAAGCATGACATTGAGTTGGGTACATCACCAAAAGCAAATGAGTGTAGGTGTTTGGAGACAGAGAAGGATGAGATGGAATGCATTTTAAATTCTTTTCTTCAACATTCCAATGAAGTATCTGACAGAGTTGGTACCAATACTGAAGGCGAGGATCAGAAGCTTAAGAGCCAAGTTATTGTTTGCTTGGCTGGCCTAGGGTTTTGCATCAGTAGTTTACTCAGGGAAGTGAGAGAGATGGAGAAAGAGTTTCAAGAACTGGTCAATTTGGAAAACCCTTCAACCCATGTCATAGTATGAATTCTCACATTTTTGTACTAACTTACCTGTAAATAAGCATGTTCTGCATACCCAATATTACACCTCGGATCTCCTACTTATATTAACTATAAATTTGCTTTTGACAATCATACAAAGCAAACATATGAAAGGATCAATGTTCTTTTTTTTGTGTGCCAAAGTTATGAAGGGGGAGGGGGAAAAACTCACACACACACACAGGTACTATGGGGACTTGAACCTTGGGAGCACCCCAAAGCCCTGGGCCAATCTAATTAACACTCCATTGGTTGAAAGGATCAAAGTTCATCAAGTTAAACATTGTACACTATTAGCTAGTATATTGTGTTGTAATCTAATTTAAACCCAATAAACTATTTAATGACATATATTAGTTCAAATGCCTTCTTTGGATGAGGATTTAACATTCAAGACCAAAACATAACTTTGATTGGTGGCCTAATCTGCCCAAAAAAAAAAACAAAAAAAAAACCAATGTGATCCTTATGAGCTGTAAGGTAATGAAGTATACAGATAAGTGAAATTAAAGGTGAGATTAAAATAGGAAAAATAATATCAATTAGCATAATGATTTGCATCAACAGCTTCTGTCGTTTTCACCACTTTGTCCAATTGCAATAATAGTAATCTAATGCAAGAAAGGCCTCCTTGCTAGAACTTTCTGCTCATAATTCATATAGGCTGGCTTTGATTTCTAGCTAGCAGAGATATCCCAAATTGGTCCATGATGCCATCTGAAATGAAATGGCACGGCTCCAATATGTTTCTGCATGAAATCAAATTACATGATGAATATCGACAAAATAATCTGACCCCACATCACATGTTCTGAGAAACATGACCGAGTAGCCACATTTTCTCATGAGATGTACGTGCAGAGCCTCATCAGCATGTGAAAGGGATGCGTATCCAAATAGACACCCAATAGCATTTTTTTAAACTTCTGATCATATCAGATAAGCTTCAGAAGAAGATATTGTTCTCTGTTTGGAAAGCGACACTGCATGGCTCCTTTATTTTATTAGTTTCTCAGCTGCCACGGCAGTAAATTCAGAATCTTTCCTTGCACTTTCTCAGCAACCAAACAGAGTCTTGAGTTTAACAGCCTTAATTCTATTAGTTTCTACTGTCCACTAGCTCATTATTATGTTTCTGCTGCTGGCACAAGTAGCCTCCTTTTAGGCCTCTTTTTTTGGAGTCTCTCATCATCACACTTTAGACTTGAAGCTATGGACTCTGCTGCTTCTCATGACCTAGAGAAGCCACTCCTTGTCAATGATTTGCCGGTTCTGAAAAGAAGGAGTCATGCAAGAGATGTTCATATTCTCAGCTGTGCTTTCTTGTTGATCTTTCTTGCTTTTGGTGCAACTCAAAACCTAGAGAGCACTCTCATCACTGTGAGTTGGGTTTTCCATTTTCTTCATCTCCTTTGCTTTGAAGAAACCAAAAGTTGGTTTCTTTTTACCTTTTATTTTTGGAGTCTTTTGATGGTTTGATTGGAACTTCTAAATTGACATATCAGGAGAAGAACTTGGGTACCACTTCGCTTGGAATTTTGTATCTATCTTTCGCATTTTTCTCTTTGGTGGCATCCTCAGTGGTTCGATCACTGGGTTCAAAGAACTCTTTGATCCTTGGCACCACTGGCTACTGGTTGTTCATAGCTGCACATTTAAAACCAACCTGGTAGAGCTCATTAGACCAAAATAAATCCCAACACAGAAGCAGATGTTTCATTATTTTTTTCATACCAAGACTAATCTTGAGCTTAAAAAAATTTCCATGAAGATTTTTATCACAATGCATATGCTTTAGCCTTGAAGTGTTTCCTTGTAGGTGTATAATGGTTCCAGTTTCTCTGTACCTTGGATTTGCCTCTGCAATAATATGGGTTGAGCAGGTACATACAAGTCTTTATAGAATCTCAGTTTTTGTTGTGGCAAAAGCTAGGATTTTATTTCTAACCTTATTGTGGGTGGGTTCATCAGGGGACATATCTAACTGCTGCGGCACGCAGTCATGCCAGAGATAATGGCTTGCATGAAGGAACTATTATTGGCAACTTCAATGGAGAATTTTGGGGAATGTTTGCATGTCGCCAGGTGAATCTGTTTGACCTGTTATTTATG
The DNA here is from genome assembly GCF_000346465.2 of Prunus persica. Taxonomy (NCBI): domain Eukaryota; kingdom Viridiplantae; phylum Streptophyta; class Magnoliopsida; order Rosales; family Rosaceae; genus Prunus; species Prunus persica. Next base: position 24,596,429 of record NC_034014.1, read on the forward strand.
AACTTGTGCTACATTGTTAATCAAAATTTAGCTTTTCATTTTGTCTTATAATCTTTACTGTAAACTTCTGCAGTTTGTTGGAAATCTTTTACCACTTGTCTTGCTCAGAGGTGGAACGGTATGTGCCATCCTTTCGTTTGTTTTGTCCCTTGTAGATTATAACAGTCATCACGCACATACATTACTTGTTTGATTTCGGGTTTAGAATTTGTCATTGTTTGATCTGCAGGAGGGAAATCCAAGCAATACGACGCTATTGTTCACTGTGTTTCTCTGCAGTATGACCTTAGGTACCATACTGATGTGCTTCTTAAATAAAAGGGATGATGAAGAAGAGAAGGACCCCCATAATGCTGAATCTCTCAGCTTATATGCTTCTCTGTCATCTTTGTCAAAGTCAATCGTCGCTCCCATGTTTGATGTCCGGATGCTATTGATCATCCCCCTTATGGCCTATACAGGATTACAACAAGCATTCGTATGGTAATTAATTACTTGACCAATTATCACTGCCTACTTTCTTATAGACAAAACAATATCACTTGCTTTTCCCCTTTCTAATTCACTGCAACAATCATTCTAATTTTAGGGCTGAATTCACCAAGTATATCGTTAGTCCAATGCTCGGTGTGTCAGGTGTGGGTGGTGCAATGGCAGTTTATGGGGCTTTTGATGCAGCAGTAAGTATATATGCAGGAAGAAGTATTCTGATCGATTCATTTGCATTGTATTCACAATGAGCATCTTTTTCCTATTGTATATAAGAATAACTTGCTGTCATAACTAGCCTTAAGAAAAGAAGAGTTTAAGTTTGTACCTTCTTTGTGATTTAATTTTGATAATTGAATCTGTTTCTAAAGAAGCAAGAAACATGCTCAACTTTAGGTGTTAAAAGCAAAGTAAAATCCATACAATCCACACGCTTGCTAGACAACATAAATTCTGTTATAGGCAGATTTGTTTGTTATATTTGTGATCTCACATTTTGGTGCCACTTATGTCAGTGTTCACTCATTGCCGGCCGCCTTACCTCCGGTCTCAAGTCCATCACTCTTATCGTTTCTGGCGGAGCTTTTGTTCAGGCTGTCATATTCCTCTGGCTTCTTCTATGTTACAGGTTAATCAACAGTAGTATAGTTTTGCAAGAGTCTGAAATTGCAATTGCAATCTCCAATTTGAAGACCTTGTAACCTCTAATTCCTTATTTTACCTTGTTATGATCATGCAGCCCATCAAGTGGAATACTTGGAACCATAAACCTTCTCATAATGGCAGCTCTATTAGGGATTGGTGATGGAGTTTTCAACACACAGCTCAGTGCTCTGATTGGAATATTCTTCAAGGACGATATGGTATCAATTTCACCACACTTTTTCCCTACTCTTTCTCCTTTATAAGTTCTGTTATTCATGAACTTCAGAATCAAAACCACTTGTATTTACAATCCGACTCAAATCTGTTGCTTTCGGGGGAAATGCAGGAAGGAGCATTTGCACAGCTCAAGGTGTGGCAGTGTAGTGCTGTTGCACTCATCTTCTTCATCAGTCCATACATCTCATTGCAAGCAATGCTGGTGCTTATGCTGTCTGCAGTCTGCCTCTCGTACACCGCCTTCGTTTACCTATCCCAGCAAGGAGAAAAAGCACTCTCACTTCAAGTTCAGGTTCAAGTTCAGGCTCAGGTTCATGATGTGTGCACATGAATGAAAACATCTTTAAAGAGAATTGTGTCATAGGCATAGCCATACAAGTTTTTGTACTTTTTTTTATGTTGGTGCTGTCTCTAAAGACCATCCCCTCTGTTGTTTCTAAAACTAATGGAAATGACCATTATACCATCACACACACACCACCATACTGTTGACAAGCACTCAGAATTCGGTTCAAGTCCACTTCAAGAGGATGGACTTCTAATTTTCCAATTTTTGTTCTCTTTTATGCTTTTGTTTCCACTTATAAAGATCTATTTATGAACTGTTTCTCTTTCAAGTCTATTGGGAGACAAATAAAATTGAACTGATTCTCTTTCAAGTCTGGTGCAAGAGTTTTTTTATTTTTTCTTTTTCAAGACTACCATTGTGTTCGTGATTTCTGCTATATATATTTTTTAATAAATATCACGAGATGTTCTGTGAATATTGAAAATAGATATACTACTAGATGGAGAACTAGTTTACATAAATATCTTTTTCGACCCATCTACAATTATACATATAAGAAGGCTAAATTACATTTTTAGCCTTCGTAGTGTAGCTCTATTTTCACTTAAAAGTCCCTATAATTGTCTCTCTCTCTCTCCCAAAAAAAAGTCCCCATAAAGCTATTTCTCATCAAAGGAAAATCAAAAGCTATTGTCCACCGTCAAGTTGACGGAGTGTCGACATGGGGATATGTAAAATACCCAAAAAGTCGACATGGGGATATGTAAACGACAAGGCTAAACTGTAATTTTCAAAAAAAAAAAAACCTTGCAATTATATGTTGGCGGCAACAATAACGAATTGATTAGCTAAACGCCCGTCCGGCATTTGTCGTTGTCTTCCTCTTCTTCTCCAGCAACTGTTTGTCGTTTCCCGAGGTTTCTTCGTTGGATACAAAGGCTTTTCTTTACCGCTTGATTCCCGACCATCCCAACGGACAACAACGAAAATTCAGAGAATCAGTTCAACTATCTTTTCATTTTCACTACATTTTCTCAGCAACCAAACAGTGCTCAGAGTTTATGAACTCAAAATTTAACCCAAATCGAAAGTCAATCTCTTTCTTTGTCAACTAGCTCTCGATTTTCTTCGCCGGCAGTGACCTCTCCTCTTGGCCTCACTCGATTCGAATTTGGACTCTCTCGCACATGTTTAGGGTTTTATAGCGATTCTGTGATAAACTGTATTGAGATCTCAAAGCTATGGAGTCTGCGGATTTTCGTGGTGAAGAGACGCCACTCGTCGTCGAAAATTCGCCAATCCAAAGCCGGAGGAAGCATACAAGAGATGTTCATATTCTCAGCTCTGCCTTCTTGTTGATTTTTCTCGCTTATGGTGCCGCTCAGAACCTGGAGACCAGTCTCAACACTGTGAGTTTAAAGTTTGAATCTTGAATTGAAAATAATTGCTTTCACTTTTTTAAAATTGATTTGGTTGATGATTTGAGACTGTGATTTTGGGTTCAGGAGGATGATTTGGGTACCATTTCACTTGGGATTTTGTATTTGTCTTTCACATTTTTCTCTTTGGTGGCGTCTCCGGTGGTTCAAGCAATGGGATCAAAGAATGCTTTGCTTCTTGGGACTACTGGCTACTGGTTGTTCATAGCTGCAAATTTGAAACCAACTTGGTATTTACTAATTTGCTTGTATACATACTTACATGCATAAATGCATCACAATGCATATGTTTATTTGTTGAAGTATTTCCATGTAGGTATACTATGGTTCCAGCTTCTTTGTACATGGGATTTGCTGCTTCAATTATATGGGTTGGGCAGGTATTAAGTCTCTTTTTAGTATTTGGTGGTCAAAGCTAGAAATGTTGTTTTCTGAACTTAGTTTGGGTCTGTCAGGGGACATATTTAACTTCTACTGCGCGTAGTCATGCCAGAGATAATAACTTACACGAAGGAACAGTTATCGGTCATTTCAATGGAGAATTTTGGGGAATGTTTGCCTGTCACCAGGTGAATCTGTTGGATCTTTTCTAGGGAGCATATATGTATGATTTCACTGAAAGTAATGTCTCTTATTGATGACTTTGTGTTACTCTAAACTTTTGCAGTTGATTGGAAATCTTGTATCACTCGCCATGCTAAGAGATGGAACAGTATGTGCCACTGCCATCCTTGTAGTTGAACTTGTGTTTTTCTTGTCCTTTCTGTTCATTTTATTCACTCGTTAGACCCCACAAGTGTGATGGCCCTAGTTTTGTTAGCTTTCAGAATACGGATTTTGACACAATGCATCAAGTTTTACTGTTCCCTCCTCTTTCTGATTTCTGATTTTGAGTTTATTATGTGTTTTGAAATTATGTGCCTTTATAATAATTTCCTTCCCATCACTGCAGGGGGGAAGTACTAGCGGCACAACCTATTTGTTCAGTGTGTTTCTCATCAGTATGACTTTAGGTACCACACTGATGTGCTTCTTACATAAACGGGATGGTAAAGGAGAGGAGGACCCCCAGGGCTCTTCTCTCAGCTTTTATGCTTCTCTATTATCTTTGTCAAAGTCAATCATCACTCCTTTGTTTGATGTACGGATGCTATTGATCATCCCCCTTATGGCGTATTCAGGATTACAACAAGCATTTGTGTGGTAATTACTTGACCAATTGCTGCTGCCTACTTTCTTATAGCCAAAAGAATATCACTTGTTTTATTCTGATTCTTCTTTTGTTTGTTCCATTATTAAGCATTGCAAAACTATTCTTATTTTAGGGCTGTATACACCAAGTATATTGTTACTCCAACGCTCGGTGTGTCTGGTGTTGGTGGTGCAATGGCAGTTTATGGGGCTTTTGATGCAATAGTAAGTGCAAATTGAGCATCTTTTATGTTGTCTTGTTCTTTTTTTGGGAGTGGCTGAAACGTGGAAACTTAATTATTAGAAAAGACTTTCCTCCGCACTAGTCTTCTTTTGGGAGTGCCCGGGGGGGGGGGGGGTTGTTAACTTCAGTTCTTGCTGCCATAACCAATAACCTACATTTCTTCCCTTTGCCTGATCATGGCTTTTCTTTATTAGACCATTTCTTGGATAGCAAGAATGGAGCTTTTCTTGATATTGCATATGCATGCTCGATATGTGGAGTTAAAGGCATACATTCACTCCATGCTTGCTAGAAGGCATACATTCTTTTTAAGCAGATTTTTGGTGTGCGATATGTTTTTGGTCTGTTATATTTGTGATCTCACATTTGGGTTGAACATGTGTCAGTGTTCTTTGACTGCTGGTCGACTCACCTCTGGTGTCAAGTCCATCACTATTATAGTTTCTGGTGGAGTCCTCCTTCAGGCTATTATATTCCTGTGGATTCTTTTATTATACAGGTTAGCAGTATTTACATGTAGCGTACTACAGTTTTGTAGACTTTGAAATTGTTACAGTAATATCTAATTCGAACAATTGGCCGAAAAAAGAGAATATCTAATTTCAAGCTATTGCTATCTTGTTGTTATGATGCAGCCCAGTGAGTGGTGCACTTGGTATTATCTACCCTCTTATAATGGCAGCTCTCTTGGGCATTGGTGATGGAGTCTTAAATACACAGCTGAGTGCTTTGCTTGGGATATTCTTCAAGAACGACACTGTATTTGACACCACCTTTTCTCTAAGTCTTCTCCTTTTTAAGTTCTTGTTCTTTATGAAGTTCAGAACAACCATTGTACTGATACTCAGTCTGTTGCTTTTGGGGAACAGGAAGGAGCATTTGCACAGCTGAAGGTCTGGCAGAGCGCTTCAATTGCAGTCGTCTTCTTTATCAATTCATACATCTCATTGCAGGCAATGCTGATAATTATGCTTGCCGCAATCGTCGTCTCATACGGTGCCTTCGTTTTTCTGTCGCTTCGAGAGAAAGCGTTCCCATCTTCGAGTTCATAATGTGTAAACATGAAATCATCTTCCAGAAAAACCTTTGTGTATACAAGCAGGTATATGTTAGGTTTGCTACTGTCTACAAATCCTTTCCACTTTACATATTTGTTGTTTGTAACATGTTCATCTACTTCAATAGAAATAAAAGTAGTGTGAAGAGTGCAAATATTCAGAATTTGAATCTGAACCACTCATTGTGTACATTTTCGTTCGAATTCGTGATCTGATTCAGAGTCTTGCAACATACGATTTCCACATTAAAATTAAAATAGAACCACCAAAACAAATACGAGCAGTCAACAAATATGGGTCATTTCCCATCTTCTTCCACCTAAACTCCAAAATTCACAAAGTCGTTGAAATTAGGTCCCCTCTCTCTCTCTCTCTCTCTCTGAGACTTTTGACCCAGATTTTTGACCACCCAATCGCATGCCTATATAAACTCCCAACCTCACCACTTCGTCTTCCCAAACCCAAAGAACAACATGCTCCGCTCGCTCTTTACCTCCACCCTCACGACCCTCTCCTTGCGCTGGCCAGTGCTAGTCTACGCCGCCACGTGGACCACATTGCTCACTCTGACGGTGGCCGTGGCCTCCTTCTCCCCCGAGGTCGCGTTCGTCTCCTCCATTTCGTCGACGTCTTCCTTCTCCCGCGCCTGCGACTCGGAAGGCTCCGTTAGGGTTCCGTCGGACGTGCCGGGAGATATCCTGTGCTTGCCGGCTCACCTGTTCAGCAAGTCCAGCATCGATTTCATCGTGCCCCCTGTTTTCGCGGCGGTTGTGGTGGCTGGGTCGGCTTTCCTGGTTCGAGCCGTGGGCTTGTGGGAGACTGATGAGGTCCCTTGAGTTGGGCCGGTTTTTAGTGCTTTGCTGTAGTTGGACGGCCCATGTTATAAATACACGGATGATATTATTCTTTACCAACATATATAAGAGAAATTGTTGTTTGTGAGGATAAATATTAATTACTTAATAGTTAGTTACGTATGAGTGATTTCTGACCGTTGACGCATGTATAATTTGGATTTTGCATCAAAATCAAAACAGTAATCTTCTTATCATTCTAGTAGACTTATAATATTACTGTCATACTAAATAATTTATCACATCGAATAACATTATTTGAAATGAATGAAAGCTGGACTTGGTGGAGAAAAAGAGCGAATTTCGCTTCCCATTCCAGCTTAGGGGAAAAGTGATTGTGCTAAGGATGATTTGTCAACCTCATATTAATGAAAGAGCCAACTCAAATCCCATCACTATAAAGAAGCACATGTTGTAAAGAAGGATAAGTAAAGAAGAATAGGTGAAGCCCACATAGCCAACTAACACCCACCAAACCTAACCATACACCCACCAAACCAAATCACTACCCAATTGATTGAAGAATATTAATGATGTTGTTGATTGAAGAATATTAATGATGTTGTTGATTGAAGAATATTAATGATGTTGTCTACCAATTATATTGTGAGGTGAACAACCAATCTCTTAGGCCTATAAATAGATACCTCTATCAAGAGAAGTTTACACATATAGAAGAGGAAGAGAAGGAAGAATGAGGGTGAGTGAGTTGAGAGGAAAGAGAGCAAGAGAGAAATTCTCCAAGAGAGAAAATTGAGTGAGTCATACATATTGTAAACACAAAGTTGTAGCCCTATTATTTTACATAGTGGAAAAGTTACTGCTGCTGCTCTCCGGGGATGTAGGCATAGCCGAACCTCGTTAAATACTGTGTCTCATCTACTTTACGTGCAGCTCAATATTCGCACATATACTAGTTCATTTTATAACACGTTATCAGCACGAGAAGCTCTCAGGTATAATTTTTGTGTTGCACTATTATCTATACTACTAACCCTTATGTTGATGTAAGGAAGAAAAGTAGTGGAGGAGCTGTGGTCTGCAAGAGAGATATACGAGCAAACCAACTGTGTGCAGATTACAGGTGGAAAGCATTTGATTTAAGAGACAAGCATGATGCCTTCCACAAACGATAATAATATTATCTGCTATACTATTTGATCGTGGTGTTGATGAGAACCCACCAATAATTGCCTTTACTTTACCGCAAATTTACTTTTACTTAAAGTAATATAATATATTATATTTACTGTATGGTGTAGGTTTATTACCCATACAACAGTATTTATTTAAAAGGGTGGTGCGAGTTTATCGTCCACGCCTTTACTTCTATTTAAATGTATGGAGCAGAATTAGTGCCCATACAAGCACCATTTACTTTACCGCACATTTAATTTTATTTAAAGTATGGTGCGGGATTAACGTCCATACAACAAACAATTTAATTTATGAATTTAATTTACCGCACATTTACATTTATTTAAAAGGGTGGTGCGGGTTTATCGTCCACGCCTTTACTTTTATTTAAATGTATGGAGCAGAATTAATGCCCATACAAGCACCTTAACTTTATGAATTTAATTTACCGCACATTTACATTTATTTAAAGTGTGGTGCGGGTTTATCGTCCATACCAGTAATTTATTTACCAGCAATTTATTTTATGGATTAAATGTGATGTATGATGAGTTTTTACAGTATGCAGATCAGGACCAGAAGTTCCTTGATCCTTATCATACAATTACATCAGGACTTGAAGATCCTTGATGATGATGTTAATATGAGAGCTGGCAGTCTCTCCGGTACTATATTTGTAAACATGTGATTGGACTTGAGGGTCCTTGATCCCTGACATGTAAATTAGGACCTGGGGTTCCTTAATGATGTAACAGTACCGTATTGGTTCATAATGCCGTACACATGGATGATAACTGTACCGGCAAATGTACTGTACACATGAATAGATACGTATTCATGGCTTGATGAATAGTACCGGATATATGAATAGTGACGTATACATAAATATTAACCATTTTGGGTAAACCATCACTATTCAAAAAGGAACCTGCAATTCCTTAAACTCATGGATGAGCAATTAAATGAGATGCCAGAAGTTCCTCAAAATATGGACAATTATGTAAGGGCTTGAAGTCCAGAAATGTGTACAGAAAATTGTAAAAATGTACATACCATGAGAATATGTGATTTTGGCCCGAAGTTCAAAATCTAAGGGGATTGAATGTCCATACCATGAGAATATGTGATTTTGGCCTGACGTTCAAAATCTAACAGTGTTGAGAACCTGAAGTTCCAACAATTAAATGGACAACCCTTGAGGTATTATTGCAAATTGTGGTACGCCACATATTTCTTTGGCATAAGAGAATGATGAATTGAGGCTCCCCACATATTTTGTTATATCTGGGCCGGAAGCTCATGAACCCAAATATATGAGATAATAGCGTGGCTTTTACTCAATCCATATTTCATGTTCATTTGAAAAGGGCAAATAAATTCTGAGTTTGTGTCTAGCACAGGCTAAAAGTTCCATACGTTGAAATATGAAATTTGGGAGAGACGATGTGGTTATTTGAACCTATAAGGCACAAGGTTCCAAACCGTCATTTTGAAAAGACGTAAAAAACCACAGGTGCAAGTTTAAGAATGTGCGCAATTATTATAACAGGAACATACAACAGATAGATTTTTTCCTGCAATGAAGGTGCAGGCCCTGTAAAATCTATAAAAATACATTATGTTCTGGAAGCCTTTGAAGGAAGAGGACGACGCCTCTTAAGCTTAGCCATGAGCCTCTCATGGTCTCCCAAAATTCTTTCATTGGAGACCTGCAGCATGTCTAGCCTTCTCAGTGTATCAACAGAGTATGAACTCACCAGTTTCAACAAGGCATTATTCTCTCCTTTAAGTTTCTCAACCTCCTGTTGAGACTCATGAAGCATTCTTTGGAGAGACGAATTTTCAGTAGCTAACCTCTCAACCTCGTTTGCTCTGGCACGCAAACGATCAGCCATGTTAGAAACAGAAACAGCACTCTGAATGCTAAAAGCCATTGAGTCATCAATAGCCTCTTCCTCTGATCTCCCTGTCAACAACATTTCATCCATTGGAGTAATGCAATTCCTAGCTACTATGACAGCAGTAGCATCATTCATCATCACAGAATCATTAACTGTGAGATGACGATTTTGGGATATAAAGGATGGACGCCAAACTTGGGCGTCACTGGTTGTTGTGGGAGTATCATTTAAATTGAGATAATTTGGGCAGGAAGAAGAGGAAGCCATTTTTAAGAAGGTTTCGAAGAAAGTCTTAAGAAAACTAAAGTTTCAGAAAATGAAGGAAGTTGAGTTGAAACGCAGTTGCTCCAATCAAGTTTTGCAAAGGCAATATCTATAGGAGGAAATATGACTACAGTTTCCAGGATCCCAATATTATCTCAGATCCCCATATTATCTTTTTTCTTTCCCAGATTCCAAAACTTCACGTGGCCTCCATTAATGTTTGTCGGCACTTTCGGCGTTTTCAAAGTATTATTTTCGTCAAAAGCCGATCTTGCTTTACGAATTTCATGGAGCTACTTTTTCAAAAGTATCCCGAGAATCTCGCAATTTTCCTATGGTTAATTTGAAATTCACCGGTTCTACCTATTCCTCTTATTTGTGTATAAATGTGTTACTAACGAAATTTTCTTTACAGAAGACATCCAGTTTTCTCCATACCTAGTGATGCGATATCTACTTATTTTTCTTATCAGTGAGCACTCAATATGCCCGAGAAGCAAGACTATCTCTGATCATCCATTCAGGAAGCGAGACTATCCTTGATCACGTTTCCGCCACATCAGGGAACTGTGAAGGCGACCTTATGCTCTAATCTCCGGAAGTTCTTCTAGACTAGGAGAAATGAGAGCTGGTTGTTTGCTCCCACCAGCTTCCTTCCTTGATTGCTGAGCTTGTTGTCTGCTCCCACCAGCTTCCTTCCTTGATTGCTTACCTTCTCTTGCAATCAATATCACATTATTTTTGCATTTTTTTTCTCTTTTTGTAACTCTCCGAGGATTATTTGTTTTTGACAGAGAAAAGAGTTGTGATTTTGCTCTTGCAGGATATAACTAGATCATCAAGCGCTACATTTACTGGGCCGATACAAGCTTGAATGATACTTGAGAAAAGTTTCTCCCACCTAAGGACGTAAGCAATACTTGTGTTATTTTATGCTTATATACTTATTTGATATTTTATCCGTTCCAAAAGAATGGCTTGTATGTATCCACGAATTATTAATGCAAATTTTACAGATTGCAAGTTGGATACATTGATAATACACTGCACAGATTAAAGTCCCATAAGAACAGAATATGGGTATAGCAGTGATCAATATGATGCACACCTGTTGCGTAGCAAATGATGTGGATTGAAGTCCAGAAAGGACAATCCTTTGACATGTCAATATTGATATTATGCACGCCTAATGCGTAGCAAATTATATGGGTTAAAGTCCCATAATATGGGTTAAGGTCCTAGAAATTAATTGACATGTATGTATTAATCTGTGACATGCCTTCAGCATGACAGATATATGGGTTCTAAATGTTCCAACTCCCTAAATGGAGATTATCCACGCCCTACTGCTAAATAACGCTCCAATGGAGGTTATAATCCACATTCTCACATAATAAAAGCCTCATGAAGTGGCTTGGGTACCCAAAGGCAAATAAATGCTTATAATTGATGCATGCGCATGCAAATGAGAATGGTGGGATCATGAATTTATGAATGACAATTTTTGATCATGAATTGATGAATGACAATTTTTGGTTTTAGAGTAGCTACTCAAATCATCAATGGGCTGTGTTGATTGGAACCACGTTCAATTATTAAATGTCGACAATATTATTGGCCAAAATGGAATGAGGTAATTCCATTATAGATGAGAATGAACGTGAAAGAACAAACCCACAGTACGAACCCCAAAAGATGTTAATACTGAAATTTATACTTGGGTGTTCGGAATAAAAGGGAATATACCTACTTTGTATGACACACTGTTTCTGGCAGAAACAAGGAATGTTGGGTTTTCTCCATATTTACAGATTCAATTGTGCCCCCTCTTATTACACAATTACGGAGACCAACATATTATCTTTAAGGGTTATTAAATGCATGGAGCATATCGCCAGAAGCGATTTCCTAAAGATATATAAATAGCTGGGTAAAAGCTATATAATGTGTCATAAAGTTTAAACCCTTTTTAGATAAAATCCGTTGAGAGAATTGACATTGCATAAAGCAAGTCCCTAAAGGACATGTGCTTGAAGCACAAAATTTGTACTCAATATTAATATGCATAAATTACCTCAGTGAGTACATTGATTATAATGTGTTTGCAACACATTAAAGCTTCTGAAGAGTTCAAGAAATATTTGTCTCGACTTAAGGATCGAGCATTATGCCAACGAGATTCTTGCTTATACTAAGAAAGTATTGAAGCATTTTTATGAGGATTATCCGTTGGACACTTTAATGATTTTTCGGAAGTATATTGGACCGGACATCATATTTTTCAGATAGGGCTCAACTCCATCACCATCATTTTGGGATGATGTGAGGTATATTTGATGTTATCTCCGCATAACACCATGTACGGGCATATTCTTTCAAGTGAACTTACAAATAGCCCAAGTTTTGTTAGAAACGCGGACTCTGAAAATTTCTATGATTTACATAGAGATAGCTCACTGGAAATATATTTACTTACTCAACTACGAGAATTATTAATGGCTATATCCTCCATTCACTCCGAAAGATTCTCACTCCAAAAGATAGTCATGAAGACATCAGGGGGAGATATTAATCAGGGGGAGCATCCAGAAGTATGCTATACAGATTGCTGTACTCTTTTTTTCTTCCTTCCATCAGTTTTCTACCTCACTGGGTTTTTCTCCAAGCAAGATTTTAATGAGGCAACCAATCTAGGGACATGTGGTCTCCAAGGGGGAGTGTTGTAAAGAAGGATAAGTAAAGAAGAATAGGTGAAGCCCACATAGCTAACTAACACCCACCAAACCTAACCACACACCCACCAAACCAAACCACTACCCAATTGATTGAAGAATATTAATGATGTTGTTGATTGAAGAATATTAATGATCTTGTTGATTGAAGAATATTAATGACGTTGTCTACCAATTATATTGTGAGGTGAACAACCAATGTCTTATGCCTATAAATAGATACCTCTATCAAGAGAAGTTTACACATATAGAAGAGGAAGAGAAGGAAGAATGAGGGTGAGTGAGTTGAGAGGAAAGAGAACAAGAGAGAAATTCTCCAAGAGAGAAAATTGAGTGAGTCATACATATTGTAAACACAAAGTTGTAGCCCTATTATTTTACATAGTGGAAAAGTTACTGCTGCTGCTCTCCGGGGATGTAGGCATAGTCGAACCTCGTTAAATACTGTGTCTCATCTACTTTACGTGCAGCTCAATATTCGCACATATACCAGTTCATTTTATAACATCACATGATAAATGACAATCACTAAATATAAATGATTATGTCTTGCAATTCCAAGTGGTAGGCATCTTAGATTCACAGGATATGCTTATGCTTCTTAAAGAATCAGCTTTTGGAAGCCCCATCGATCAACTTGTTGCTGAAGTCCCAAAGCTTTTTGGCCAACTTTTCATCTCCAGCATGTGAGCTGGGTTTCATTTCGTTGCAGTCCACAAAGTATTTTCCAGTCACACCTTTCATTTTTGGGTGCAGTGCTACATATGATGTTGTGGCTGCTCCCTGAAAACAATCAGAGAGATTGCATTCAAAATATATTTTTAATTTAATCCCTCGGTCCATTAGAACAAATAATTATAAATAAGAGAGATCATTAGTTGGAGATTAATTAATTAATCACCTGAGGTACATTCTTCCACATCCAAAAGGTGAACAACTTGAAAGTTTCTGCATAGCAGAGATGGTGAAAATTAATTAATTATAAGATGCTTAATTGTATAAATTGGAAATATGCATGGGGTATTGGAACATACTCATCAAAAGAGGAGAATGCCTCATGAGAGGTGTCATGATCAATCCTGGGTGGACTGAGTTGACTGTTATGTTCACACCTTCTTCCTGCACATAAAGCAATATACCATGTAAGAGCCTGTATAGAATTTTAAAACTTTATATTCACGGTTAACCTATCTCGCCACTTGTTAATCACTCTAATGGTGAATATCAATAAATCATGTCAGCGTAAACATGTTAATTGATAGTATGACAACATAACGTATTAAATTGGTAAATACTGAGAGTAGCGATACAAAGTCTTTGGTATAGGTCCTACTGTAGGGTGTATATGTCTACGGGAGCCTGTCAGGTTACCCACTTGAGGACAGTGATTGATTTACAATTTTTTTTTTTTGTTCATTTGATTTGTTTTTCCCAGCAGCAATTATAACTCTGTACATACTTGGTGAAAGTTCGATCTGTTTCTATTTTTTAGCTCCCAGCCCTACTTCATGTGCCTCCACAAGCATGTAGGTCTCTTCACCAATGCTTATGGGACACTAGTTACCTACTTGGGGCCCTTGATGAACCATCAAACACTCACTTAACACAACTACCATGCACCTGTTTTTTCTGGCTTCAATTAAATCACAGTGATTAGAGCTGTTTTGGGGTTGGTCTGGGGTTCTATGAGCACATTTTTCGTATACCATGTGTCTCTGCACAACACTAGTTTCAAATAATTAATGTGAAATAATGGTTGGGGCTTTCTGCAGACAATAGAGGAAATAGGATCACCTGCAATCGACGAGAGAGCTCATTGGAATGCAGTAAGTTTGCTAATTTGGATTGCCCATATGCCTTCAGTTCTGAGTAACTGAGTACAAAAAAACATTTAAGTTACAGGATTGTGAGCTATCTGCTTATAAATAATCAATATGGAAAAACATTGGATTACTCAAATTATTCCTTACCCAATTCGATCGTTGATCTTGTCGAATCGAATCCCCTCTTGGTAAGGGGTTGTATGAGCAAGTGATGACAGAATCACAATTCTGCCTTCTACACCAGTAGTTCTAGCGGTGTTCTTCATTTTGTCAAGCAGAAGGTTTGTTAAGAGAAAATGGCCTGTAAAATAAGGTTATCTGCTTAACTACAACGCAATGAGTGAAAAAGTTGGGAGCCCAATTCTTTTTTCAATTCCTTTTCCCCCAATTCTCTCATACGAGATGGGCCTTAATTGAAATCTCATACATCTCAAGAGAAAAGATAACAGTAGTTACCAAGATGATTGGTTGCAAACTGCACCTCTACTCCATCTTCTGAAAGCTGGTGGGAGCAGAACATAACACCAGCATTGTTTCTGCAACATAAATCACCAATTTTTATAATGCTAATATGTTAATAATTTCATATTAAACTAACTAAATAAGGAGAGAGAGAGAGGATGACATTAAGAGGTTGAGAGGAAGATCAAGAGCGTTGAAGCTATCAACAAATGCTCTAACAGACTTGAGAGAGCAGAGGTCAAGTTTCAGAACATCCACTCGGGCACTTATATTTTCTTTAATAATAGCCTGTTTTGCTTCATTAGCAGCCTCTATGTTTCTGGCGGCAATGATGACATGGGCTCTACGAAGTGCCAAGACTCTTGCTGTCTCAAACCCAATCCCACTTGCCCCACCTGCATTTCACAAACAGGAACAGAAATGTTAATCAAACTAGAAAGAGGCATATTGGCTTGCTCTCCGTCTCTATATGCAGAGTAGCTCTGCAACACAATTCAGAAAATGATTTGCAAAAATTTGCATTCAAAAGCCATATTACCACTCCTAATTTCATGTTTAATTGGGTCATATCTATTTTTTTGTTCTTCTTATTACTAACCAAAAAAAAAACCCAAAAAAAGAAAAAGAAAAAAGGCCATTAACACCAGAAACAGAAACATCCAATGAAATAAAGAACCCCACAAAGACCGGAAAAAAAAAGAAGAAGAAGAAACAAACAGCAGAATTAATTCACAGAGGAAAATGCAAATTTAGCTGACCAGTTACAATAGCGGTAAGGTTGCTAGCATCAACTCCTTCAGTGACCTGCTCAGCAGTTGAAGCTGACCCAAACCCACTAGGCCCTGGCCTTCCTGTCATCAATGCAAAGATACCCATTTCCTAAAATCACAAGAAAGAGCCAGTCTCAATCAAGAAACCCACAGAGAAGGTCACAGCACACAACGATATGAGCCAAACTTACAGAAACTTGGAGGGTAAAAGACAAAGATGAGCACAAATGCATGGGAATAAATATGAACACCGTGCCAGAAATTTTTGAGTGTGATGGTTTTTACGAGGTTTGATTCATAGAGATAAACTTTGGGTGAACAACAGAGTTGACGTGTCATGCACGTAGTGTTTAGTATTAATGAACATGTACCATAATACCAAACCTAAAAATTACTCGAGTAGGATGAGTTGAATGTATGTAATAAGTTTGGTTCAATTGACCGAAAAGTTATTCATTGCGGTCACCACCAATGTGGTTTTTATACATGTCAAAATTTTCAAATATTTGTTTTGTTGTTGAAACTTTATCAATATTGTTGGAAGTTAAAAGTTATCTTGTTATCAATCTACTCATATTATAACATACGTTCGTAAAATAACATTTGAATTAACATCATGTTCCCGTCACACTCAAAAAAGTTTTTAACAAAGAAAATACAATAATATTAAATAAGCTTATTTAATAGCCTCATTAATCTGTTAATATCAAGAACGAATGGGATGTAAGTAATTGTGAAACGACCAGATTCAACTGGACAAGGGAAATACGACTTTTTGGTGGAGTTTTAGTACAAGACCAGTTGGAAATAAAAGCTAAAATCTTGAAGATGATTGTGAAAATTTTCTAGAATTTTCGGAGCAGTCAATGAGAGCAGTCTTTGATGTTAAGTCAGTATAAGGTGCAATCCCTTCAAAATAGTGCTGCTGTGGAGCAATGATTATTTGAAGATTTTTCTGATTTTTTCTCAAGGACTTACAATTTATATTTTTTTTTCGAATTTTCTTGGAGGAGGAACAACCCCAAACGTGCATGCAAAGTAACTGACGTGTTATCTCAATCCAAGTAGAAAGATGAGTCAATTACTTATCCATTTTGGATTTATGTTTTAATTAGACTTTTCTTTATGTTTGGTCTACTGTAAAAGCCCAGCTAGGGTAGGAATAGATGTGTGGTGTTTTATTTAAGCATGAGAAACAACTCCTTGAGAGTTAGACACGCAAAGACTAGGAGAAATTGGAGACGCTGGAAAAGTACCGCATTTGGCTAAGTTTGATTGTTTCTTCCTTATGTTTTTGTTTATGTTGAATTATATGATTATGTGTAACTAATTTTCTTTTGCTAAGGCATGATGTAGCCTTAGTATGATAATCTAGTTTTCTTATTTTACCTATCTATTGATTGCCGTTTGATGTTGGATTCTTAATCATTGTGTTTAATAACTTGGTTGATTATCTTGATGCTTGATCACCATCTAGACTTTTAATTGAGTTAATCAAATGCAAATTAGAGTAAATACCATACTTAATTTGAGGCTTGCTTCTTGTGATTAGGATTTGTAATTCGTCTAGGGTAAATACCATACTCCTAGAGTTTACATGTTTGTTCAAGGTTTTCCCTGATCTTAATGAGTTTCCATGTGTTGATATTTGATCTAAATACCATAGATGAATTGCAAGTAGGAATATATGTAACATTCCACATCGACCAACGGAGAAGGGTGATGTGCCTTATATGTATATGCCCACCTCCATTTAGCACAAGGCCTTTTGGGAGCTCACTGGCTTCGGAGTCATGTGAACTCCGAAGTTGAGCGAGTTTGGGCTAGAGCAATTCCAGGATGGGTGACCCGCTAGGAAGTTGGTCATGAGTCCCTAGAAATAAAACTGTGAGGGTAGGGGGCCCAAATCGGACAATATTGTGCTACGGTAGAACCGATCCGGGATGTGCCATAATTGTATCAGAGCCACTCTGCCGGGTGGTGCAAGTGTGCCAACAAGGACGTCGAGCCCCTAAAGGGGGTGGATTGTAACATCCCACATCGACCAACGAAGAGGTGGTAATGTGCTTTATATGTACATACCCACCTCTATTTAGCACGATACTTTTTGGGAGCTCACTGGGAGCCTAAAGTGGACAATATCGTGCTACGACAGAGCCGATCCGAGATGTGACAATGTACGAGTTAGTCTAAATACCATAGGTAATTCATGAAAAAGAAAAACTATGCGGCGACCTCAAATGGTTAGTTAATAGGTAAGTGAATAAGAGGCTAGATCGGATTACTAGTGGTGAATTCATTGTCCTAGTGCTTTTATCGATTTGAATTTTTCATCCTTGTGTTTCGTGACTTTTTACTTGTTTTGTCTTTTAATTTCGTTGTTAATTAAATCATTCTTTCAAAAACCCTTTTTGTGTTTACGTGAGTATGCTACGCGTCTAATTTCTTGTTTATGTAATTAGAGTAATTAAAGTATTTTGTGAAGTAAATTAGGTTAGACTAATTGAAAGTTGAACTCAATCTTCATAGGAATGACCTCGTATTTACCATACTAAATTACAATTGACCTCGTACACTTGCGATTATAATTTGTGTTTAGACTAATCTTTATAATCTCTATTTTTCAAGTTGTCTAAAATTCACAACATGTCTTTCTAGTAGTCTTTTGTTTTTCTTGTTATGATTGAAGGTTTAATTTTATTTAATCATGATTATGCATTTATTTTTCTTAATTAATAAGCTTTGTCTGTATGCATTTGTTCTTCTTAATTAACCAACCGCCACCCAATAAGATTCCTGGCTCTGTCCAAATCCCATTACATTAATTTTTTGACAATACAAAATAATTAAAATAACATTTGAATTAACATCATGTTCCCGTGACATCCAAAAAGGTTTTGCCAAAGAAAATACAATAATATTAAATGCTCTTATTTAATAGTCTCATTAATATGTTAATAGTCAAGAACGAATGGGCTGTAAGTAACCCAGCATGGAAGGATGTCATCAATTTTGAACAAATAATTTATGTATTTATTTCTTTTTCATTGCTGTTAATTTTGCTTAGTTGACCTGTAAATGGATGGAATTAGAGTCGAATTATTATTGGATTAACCTAATATAAAGTTTCTGTCTTGAGTGTCTATGGTTTTTTGTGAGTTTCTGTGTGTTTTTCTTGTAGTCTTTTGTTTTTCTTGTTATGACTGAAGGTTTAATTTTGTTTAATCATGGTTATGCATTGTTATTGTTCTTAATTAATAAGCTTTGGCTGTATGCATTTGTTCTTCTTAATTAACCAGCAGCACCCGCCACCCAATAAGATTCCTGGCTCTGTCCAAATCCCATTACATTATTTTTTTTACAATACAAAATAATTATCAACAAACGACCAAACTATGAACCATTTCAATCAAACCCAAATTCCACAAACATAAGGATTATGCCTTGCAAGCAAGCTTTATATAAAAATAGGCATCACAGATTGAGAGGGTGCTTCTTAAATAATCAGCTTTTGGAAGCTCCATCAATCAACTTGTTGCTGAAGTCCCAGAGCTTTTTGGCTAAGTTTTCATCTCTAGCATATGAGCTGGGTTTCATCTCGTTACAGTCCACATAGTATTTTCCAGTCACACCTTTCACTTTTGGATGCAGGGCTACATACAATGTTGTGGCTGCTCCCTGATAAAACATTCAATTCAGACAATGCATGCAAAAATATATTAAACAATGAAATAAAATTGAGATTAGCTCAGTTGGTTTGACTCTTCGGCCTCAAGCCCTGTGAGCAGAGGTTCGAAACCCCAGGCACCCAGGAATGTTTGTGTGTAAACCCCCTGTCTTCCAACCGCTTGTACTAAAAATAAATTTGAGATTATTTGATGGAGATTAACAAATTAATCACCTGAGGGACATTCTTCCAAAACCAAAAGGTGAACAACTTCAAAGTTCCTGCATAACAAAGATGATCAAAGCCAATGGCCTAGCTGTGATACAAATTACAATATGTGAAAGTGTATATATATGTTGGGTGGGAATATCAAATTATGCATGGGATATTTGTACATACTCATCAAAAGAGCAGAATGCCTCATGAGAGGTGTCATGATCAATCCTGGGTGGACTGAATTGACTGTTATGTTCACACCTTCTTCCTGCACAGCACGGCAAGCAATTTGCCACTTTATTAGAGCAGATTACTTGCATATTAATTTACCTTCATTGTCTGACTTTTCACAGATGAGTTCGATCAACACAATAAATCGCCTGCTTGAAATTTTAAAACTTTCTGTTTAGGTTTTAGTCAATTGGACCGAAAGAAATCACATGCCGACCTACACGGTGTAAATTGATAGTACGGTAACAATTTATCAAAATTATGCCTAACTCCCAACTAGATTTTACCCAACAAATTAAGACCCTATCTTAGAGAGAGAGTTCACTTCCTTCTAGGACTCACAGTCGTTCATGCAAACAGTCCTTATGATTCAAAGTTCACACACTGTGAGTACAGGATACCTGTCTGTCTACGGGACCATGAATGGGGCAGTGATTAAATTTAAAATTCCATTTATGGGCCTCCTCTCCGTCTCAATATTTATTTCATCAATGTTTTTTGGTCCCCGCAAAGCATTGAAGACCTCTGAATTTTGTACGTACGGAGAGCCATCTTTCGTTAACATTCAATCGACTCTTGACAGGACACCATGTCCATATTATATTATCCACCAGCCAGCCCTACCACTTCATGTGCCTCCATAATCATGTAGTTCTCACCAATGCTTATTGAAGAGTCTTTGGACATTATAGTTAACTAGTGGAGGCCAGTGATTAACGAAACTGGGAAACATTCACCTACCACAACTACCATTTACCTGTTTTCATTTGGCTAAAATGAGAATGATAAAGATAACTTGGGGTTGAGCTAGGGTTCTATGAGCAATTATGTAGGAAATAGGATCACCTGCAATCGACGAGAGAGCTCGTTGGCATGAAGTATGTTTGCTAATTTGGATTGCCCATACGCCCTTTTGTCATTGTAACTGAGGGGACACAAAAAAAAAAAAAAGACATCAAGTTAAAGCGCTATGAACTGTTTATCATAATCTTTTTATTTATAAATAACCACTGTGGAAAAAAGATACCTCATTCGATCGTTAATCTTATCGAAATAAATCCCATCTTTATAAGTGTGTACATGAGCAATTGATGACAGATTCACAATTCTGCCTTCCACACCAGTAGTTCTAGCAGTGTTCTTCATTTTCTCAAGGAGAAGGTTTGTTAAGAGAAAATGACCTGTAAAATTGGTAATTGGCTTAACTAGAACGCAAATAGGTAACAAAGGTTTAAAACCCCTTCTTTTCATATATATTTTTCCCAATTCAGGATATGAGATAGGCCCTACAATAATTCCCAATTCAGAAAGCAAATAAGTAGGACTTACCAAGATGATTGGTTGCAAACTGCAATTCTATTCCATCTTCCGAAAGCCGGTGGGGGCAGAACATGACACCAGCATTGTTTCTGCAACATAAACCACCAATTTCTGAAAAACTAAATAAGATGCAGATGCTAAAATGTTACGTGAAGCCTAAATAAAATAAGAGAGAAAAAGATCATTACATTAAGAGGTTGAGAGGAAGATCAAGAGCATTGAAGCTGTCAACAAATGCTCTAACAGACTTGATGGAGCAGAGGTCAAGTGTTAGAACATCAACTCGAGCACTTCGATTGTCTTTAAGAATGAGCTGCTTTGCTTCCTTCGCAGCCTCTACGTTTCTGGAGGCAATGATGACATGGGCTCCTCGAAGTGCCAAGACCCTTGCAGTTTCCAACCCAATCCCACTTGCCCCACCTGCATTTCACAAACAGGAACAGAAATGTTAATCAAATAGAAATGTTGGGCTGTTGGCTTTTTGCTAGCTACCCAAGATTTATCATGAGAATGACTCAATACATCTGATCGGTAGTCCCAAGGAGCCACAGAAACCCAAAAGAAAGGACATTAAGAAACAAAAACACAGAATTCAAAGAGGAAAATGCAAAAGTTATAGCTGACCAGTGACAATAGCAGTAAGGTTGCTAGCATCAACTCCATCAGTGACCTGCTCAGCAGTGGAAGCTGATCCAAACCCACTAGGCCCTGGCCTTCCTGTCACCAATGCAAAGATACCCATTTCCTAAAATCACACAAAAGACCCAATCCCAATCAGAAAACTCACACAGAAGCACAGAGCAAGTTCCCCTTTTTTTTTCCTCTCACTCCACAAATATGTGAGACAAACTGACAGACCCCTCTCTTTTTTATAACATTTGGAAACAAAGCATTGGGAGAGGGGTAGAGGGTAAAAGAAAAAGATGCCTCAAACCATAAGATGATAAGAAGGGAAAAAGAAAAAAAAGAGGAAGGAAATGCATGGGAAATTCATGTATGGTCTGGTTGAATGTAGGTAATAAATTGGGTTTAATTGGAGCTACTGTATTGTTGACAAGTATTAAATGCTCTTCGGTGAAGAGCAGTTAATTGGCCTCAACCAACCCCACAACAGCTCAACAATGTAGCTTTCTTTGGAAAATTGAAAGCCATGATCCTTGAATTTAGTGCTGTTTTTTTTGGTACTGGGGATTCTTCCTACATCAATTGGGTTCTATTTTTATCATCAACTTGTGTAGAATGATCAACTATGATTGGTGTGCCTTAGTCTAAAGTAGGGAAGTCGGGGGTTGCATTGCATGCACAATCACAATATATTTACCATTACATTGTGTGGTGATATGAAACCAAACTACCAAACTACCCAACAATACCAACTATGTGCTACATATATAATTGTGAATCGATTGGATCCAACTGGTCCCAGCTTGGAATGATGAAACATCTTCATTATGATCAGCTTGCTTGAATGGACCATGCTTCCATTTTGGAAAAATAAAGGGTTAAGCAATCTAGTTTAGATCCTTTTTTTTAACCGCGGTCAAATTAGTCAACTGATAAGCGATGATGCAATTTGAGTGGCGGTTTAGGTGAAATTAAACACAATAATTTTATACTTGAAAGTTGAAACGAACACATATAAAACAAACATTCCAACAGCCGCTATAATTTCTAAACATCTAACATCCTGACTAATAGTCAAATAAAAATAATATAGATATTTGATTCGGTTTAGGCGGTTTTCATGTAGATCTCTTATCACCATTCATGAAAGTGTTAATTAGCATTGCTTAAATAAATTAATAAAATTCATCGTGGTTGTTTTGGTGCTGGGGAACTAACTAAACAGGCAAAATGCTTGTGAACATCCACCAATCGTGAACTAATGTGTCTTCCTGCCTTTCTTGACTCACCAAAATCCTAGGATTGTGAACGTAGGAACAACGTTCGGGCATTAATTCTTTCTTTCTATCCCTTAAAAGCATAAATAAATAAGGAAAAAAAAAGATTTTTTTTTATTTTTAATATAAACGATAATCTAAACTGCAAGAGTAGAGAGTTTCTCACACATATGTTGAAATTTAAAATTACTGATATGTGCGAAAATATCTTTTTCACTGAATTAGACCTGTCGATAAAAGAAGAAAGGATTTAAATTATGCTGGTTCATGCATTGACATTAAATATACTCATGCTCATCCAATCCTTTGAAATGTCATAAAAGAGTGTAGACATGGGCGTGCGTATTGGCTACAGATACAGTGTCTGATCCATCGGAGCTAACAGTAGCTGTCTCTCTCTGCAGTATTATTGTAAGGCTAATCCTTTAGAGGGTCAAGAAAAGTCCACGAGATGAGACCACAGAAAAAAAGAGTATGGAGCTATAAAATATAAATATAGAATGACTGACCCCTCTCCCAACTAGCTCTTTTTACCAAAACGGTGAAGATGCTTGGATGTCAAAATTCATTATGTGTTTCAATACCTAAATTTGAAGATCAATTTGATTTGATATTTAGAATGAGCGGAGTGATGTATTTGATTACGAATTTTGACATGAAATTTGTTTGTCTTTTTCTTTGTCTTGACCAACATGTCTAATTCAAATTTAACGGAATTAGAATTATTTCAATATCGAAGTAAATGAATATGTGATTGATTTTCCTTAATTCTAGGACTTTATGATTATGACATATGAGACGGTACAATAATGCATAAAGGTGTGTGAAACTTATCTCTATTAAGGCCATGTTTGGTTAACTGAACGGATTTGAGGGGAAATAATTTCCCATGTTATTTTTAATGATATACTATAATTCAAATTGTTAATTGAATAAAATAATCATGAAAAATGTGCATTTAATGTTGGCTCATTTTTCCAAACTTTCCCATGATGAGAGAAAACAAAACCCAAGTTGGGAGGATAGCTTCACTTTCCTACCTACTTTCCCATGTGCAAGATAACCATTTTTCATACTTGGATTTACCAAACATAGGAAAGCAATTAATTTGTTATCCCCAAACCTCCTTTTCTATGAACCAAACAGAGCATAATAGTGCATAAAAGTTAGCAGCTTTTTAAAACTAGGCTATTCAATAAGGAGGCCCTAAGGCTTTAATTAAAATTTTAAAATCAGCAGAACTCAACCTAATATTATTGACTGCATTAACATGCATGTGGGGGTTCCTTTCTATCAATGGAATCACAATGCAACTTCAACTTGTATCAGTTCCCCTTGCAATACAATAAAATCGAATTTTTTTTCTCAAAAAAGAAAAAGAAAAAGGAGAGTGGGTGGCATAGTTAAGGATTTCTCCTCTTTTTTTTTTTTTAATTACAAAAATTATAAGGGTAAAATTGGAAAGTTATAAAATACTTGAGAATTACACTTTGTTGAAAAATATGGAAATTGGGGCCTAGTTCCAAAAATTACTAAAACTAAGATACCAATTATCTATCTACCTACCAATTCATTCCAATTGTCCCATGTGAGATTCCTAATCCACCTATTATAGAACATAGTATTTATTTGAGTTATTTACACTATCATCTTCTGAAGTTTCTTGTGTTTTCACAAAACCTCATCAAGTCTCAAAATTTACACGAATATCCCTTGAGATTTCAGTTTGTTTTCACAAAACTCATTTTCGTTGATTATTTGTCCAAAAATTGATGATTTCATTATAAATAAATAAAAACTTATGCAAATGACAAAATAAACCTCAATGAAGTATATGCAATCTAATCTTAAAGGGCAACTTTGACATTTGGAGATTCTTGTGTGTATAAAATCATCAATCTTTGGATAAAAAATCAATTAAAAGGAGTTTTGTGAAAACAATTTAAAACCTCAGGGAGTGTTCTTGTAATTTCTAAAATTTTAAGAAATTTTGTGAAAAAATTAAAAACCTAAAAGAGTATTAGTGTAAACAACTCAATGTATTTTCCTTCAATATTTCATGCAGGGATTGGCATATTTATTTACAACATTTTTTTGGAGAGAAATGTTACAGGCTTGAAATCATTTGGGGCTTTTATTGTAATTGAAAAATAATCATTTGGGCCTTTCAGTATCTAGCAAAGCTCTAAGCCCATTTGTCTACCTTTATATGGTCTCATTCTTCTGAAATCTTTTCCACCTCTTTCTTTTGAATGTGGCAATGTTCAGTTTCAAGATCCAAAGTTAGAGTGGGCTTCTGGGCCTAATGAATATTGTATAAAATATTCCTTCCCCAAGCCATTGCCTAATAATGTGAACGGCAGTTGTTTATGGAATTACTATTCTTCCAATTGAAGTATTTTTGACTTTTTATGGCAAATATTAGTATCGCATATATGCGACTACTCGAACTCATAAGGTTAAGTCAAAATGTGAGTTAGACAATATACCATAGCTAGGGCAAGAGGTCGAAGCTACCCTCTCAGTCGCTTTTTTATAACCAAAACATCTAATTTTATTGTACACTCTAATATACGTGAACTATACGTATACTAAATTAACAAAAACAATTCAAAGATAGAGTAAGAGATTATAATGGAATTATAACTCTTCAACAATTTGTCCTGAAATATTTTCGTCACCATACTTATCTGTTTCTTATTTCTTTATCGAACTTACCAATTTATGGATCTTCTTCTTTTGACAATCATTCATACTAGAGTAAATTGTTTACACCATAATCAACTGAGCATATCCAACATCAAAAAGACTAGCACCAAGGCAAACATGCCTTCTCCCCTACCAAAGGAAGACACTCTACCGAAGTGGCAAACACCTGCCGAAACTCTCGACTGTCAAACCTAATCTCCAAGACACGTGACACCACCACAACGACTTGCACAAAGTCCCACATTGAAACTTTGTACAAGGCTCCCATTTTTACTTGTACTCGAGTAAAAGAGGTAACTACTTTCTCACCTTTTACCGTTATTCTGTCAAAGTTACCACTTATAGCTGACTTAAGCATCGGAGGGCATTCGGCAGGCACCACATCGATGTCCGAAACTTGACGACTACTTTTTCGTCTTTGTCTTCTGTAGGTTATTCTCTTATCGAAAGTTCTCACATTCTTCCCTGCTGATGACTCTTTATTTCTCTCTAAGTTGACCCTCTCAAAAGGAGTAACAACATAAATAATTGTTTAAAACAATAAATTTTAGCTAGTTATAAACTTGCGCGTGAATTGGTAAAAAAAAAAACAATATAATTGTACGATTTAACAAGATGATGAAATAAAATGAAAGTTGAATGAAATGATAAACTGTCACACAAAATACGTTAACCAACGAATAAAATAACAAATTTTTTTTGTTTTTTGGTTGAAACAAATTTAGTAAGTTAGTTGTTTCTAAATTCATAGGAAGGAACAGAGAAGTAGAACTAAAAATCACCGCACGTGCCACCCTTGAGATATGCAGCCAGAGAGCAGTGGACTCCATCTGTTCGTCTAATCCATAAAACTATAAAAAGTGTTCGACGAATTAACGCTGTCGGTGTTCCCCTAATTCTAATTCCTCTCCCCAAACAGGGTGACATTCCGCCTCCCTTCCTCTCAATTAAATTCTCTCTTCTTTTTTCTTTTTTTTCATAAATTTTGATCTCAATTTTTTGATCCGATTTTGTACAATCCGATTCAGATCGGAACGGATCGTAACCCCCAAAAAATGGCGGCATCTCGGCGGCTCCGGGACCTGCAATCGCAGCCAGGGAACAAGATCTGCGTCGACTGCTCCCAGAAGAACCCGCAATGGGCTTCGGTATCCTACGGCGTCTTCATGTGCTTAGAGTGCTCCGGCAAGCACCGCGGCCTCGGCGTCCACATCTCCTTCGTCCGATCCGTCACCATGGACTCCTGGTCCGAGATCCAGATCAAGAAGATGGAGGCCGGTGGCAACGAGCAGCTCAACGCCTTCCTCGCCAGCTACGGCGTCTCCAAGGAGACGGATATCGTCACCAAGTACAACACCAACGCCGCCAGCGTCTACCGGGATCGGATTCAAGCCCTAGCCGAGGGGCGTCCTTGGCGGGACCCACCCGTCGTGAAGGAGACCCTAGGGTTCGGGAAATCAAAGCCACCTTTGGCCCATGGAGGCGGCGGCGGCGGCAGCAGGGGTGGTAATTCGGGGAACAATGGGGGGTGGGATAGTTGGGACGACGACGGTTTCAGATCGTCGAACGATATAAGGAGGAACCAGTCGACCGGCGACTTCAGAGCTGGTGGTGGTGGTGGTCATGGTGGTCGTGGGGATGGTGGATATGGAGGAAGCATGCCCGCCAGGTCGAGGTCTACGGAGGACATTACGAGATCGCAATTTGAGGCCTCGGCGGCGAACAAGGAGAGCTTTTTCGCGAGAAAAATAGCAGAGAACGAGTCGCGGCCGGACGGGCTCCCGCCCTCACAGGGCGGTAAGTATGTCGGGTTTGGATCGAGTCCCGCGCCTTCCCAGAATCATCAGAATGTGAATGCACAAGGCGATGTGTTATCTGTTGTTTCTCAGGTTGCATTATTTTTGTTTTTGTGTTTATTTTGATGTGTGATTGATTGTAGCTGGAAATGGCTGAATATTGATACACATTACATGTATGTTTTTGGTTTTGTACTTTTGTCATTTGAATAGGGTATTGGTAAGTTATCTTTGGTTGCTGCATCTGCGGCTCAGTCGGCTGCGAGTGTAGTCCAGGCAGGCACGAAAGAGCTCACTACAAAGGTATTTTACTTGTCACTCTTAATTTTGTCTGATGTTAGATGACCATTCTGCCAGGCATAGGCATTGTATCTCTGTTCATGCATATTTATTCTGTCTTCTAGTTCCAGTAGAGTAGTTGGTTTGCAATTTCTCTTATAGTGGTAGTTCGAAATTATTGAAATGCTATGCACGAAGAATCCGTTCTTGTGGTTATTGAAATGCTATAGACATAATGGGTTTAATGCTTATATTGAATGCTGTGAATGGAGGAACTTTGTATGTGTACGGCATTTCTTTTGGCTATGGTAATAAGATGATATATGTTTGGCGCCACTTTTTCTGTTTGTAATTGCTTCTGTCAGTCCAATGACATACAACTTCATGCTCCGTGCCTGTAATATGAAATGTATTTGGAGCTAGGTAATTCTAGCTTTACTGCAATAGGAAACAGAAATAAACGAAACAAAACTAAAACCAAAAGATCTCTTACCTTCTAACGTAACTAATATCAGGTACTCATTAAAAATAATTATATTTCAACTTTCCATTTGGATCACCTTTAGAGAAGGACAAGGAATAGAAAATTGGTAGTATTCTGAATGAAAAAGCTACATTCTCTTTGTTCTTTCAAATATTCCGATAAGTTGGGTGAACAGCCCTGAAAAAGCTACCTCTGTTATTCATTTTCACCCTTTTTCACCATTTCTACTATTTTTTAACTATCAAATTTTAATAGGTTAACTCCTCAGAACTTGAAGCTAATGACTTGCTTCATGGATGTAGTAAACACCTCATACTCATAGTGTCTTGATCTCCCGTCTTAACATATCAAAGTACCATTATAAATCATAACGTCTCCATTTGACGTAAAAAACAACTACAAAAACACTCTAGCCCAGCCCTCTCATGGTGTCAATTACTGGCAAACCACCACTGCTAGTCATTGTTTTAAGTAACAGCCAGATTAAATATTATTCCCCCTGGGGTAATTAAATCAACCTAAATATCCTGAGGTTTGAAAATTTATGAACCCGTTACCATACTACAAATGTAAGGCTATTTCGAGGGGCAAAAAACATCTATTATGAAGACGCATCTTGGTAGTAACCCATTACCTTTGTTTTCTCTTTGTTTTCTTTATTTTTTACATTGCTTTGAGTTTTGAGAAAGGTTTGTGTGTTTTTAGTCTTCATCTCTATGGGGGTGTGTGTGTGCATGGGTGAGAGAGAGAGTTGTATTATTTGCTTTCGGATTAACTAAATATTCTGTATTTTTTTATATACCAGGAATGCATATATTGTAAGCTAACTTTCCAATTTCTGAACTTTGATAAAGGAGTTGTGTGATTAAACTCTTATAACAGGTGAAAGAGGGTGGCTATGATTACAAGGTGAATGAAACTGTTAATGTTGTCACTGCAAAGACTACAGAGATAGGACATAGGACTTGGGGGATTATGAAAGGGGTCATGGCAATGGCTTCACAAAAGGTTGAAGAGTACACTAAAGACGGAACAGCCTGGAAGGCTGATAATAACTGGCAACGAAATGATAGTGAACAAAATGGATATTATCAAGAGTTTAAACAGGAGAATAAACAATGGAATTCTTCTGGAGGGGGCCAGTCATCGAGTGGGAATTTTAATTCATACGGCTCGAGTTCTTGGGATGATTGGGACCAAAAAGACAATAGGAAGCAAGAGACTACTAAGGGAACGGGATCCAATAGCAGTGACGGTTGGGCTGGCTGGGATGATGGCAAAGACGATGGATTTGATCATTACCAGAGTGCATCTGTTTCGAAGGCTGCTGGTCACAATGGGAAATCGGATTCAACATGGACTGGGGGAGGCTTTAACTAAGGTTAGTGTATCCCAAGGAACATACTTTCATTGTAATTTAAAACTTTTTCCCAGTTTTGTCCTTTTTGTGTTTAAAAGTAGATTGTATGTTCACCACAATAGTATTCCACGGCTACAAGAGGGTGCTAGAAACGTTATTTGTCTTGAATTGTATTTGGCTATGATATACAAGTTTTGAGACTCATTCCTGTTTTGGTTGTGTTTTCTTCGTGTGTCCAAGTAGAATCTTACATGGTCTCAACAAATTTCTGGTTGACCCATAAGTTGCGGAAACAAATTATTAGCACGCAAATTGAAGGCCGCCAAGATTGATGCCTAAGGTGAAGGAAATGGAATTTGATGAATGTGGAATTTGTTAGCAGCTGCTGCTGACTAATTGGTTGGTTGGTGATAAATTGGATTTGAGATCCATTTCCATGGAAAAAGACACTTTTGTTGAGTTTAGTATATTTGCAGAAAACGTTTTTTTTTTTTCCTTTCTTTTTCTTTCATCTTTAAAAGATTTTATGTAACTTAATTGGGGATATTTGGTGTTTTTCAAAGTTGTTTATATGTGTACAACTATTCACAAGAGGGTTAATTGCCCAATTCAAAAGAGTACTGAAATGTTCGAATTTGTTTGTGAGATTTGAGTAATGAAAATTTCTTTTAATTTGCAATGGTTCTAAGTATGTTATCCTAATCCTTCATTTGTGTTCTGATATGTTTTCTCCGTTTGAAATCCCAGTAATCTGCAATCAATTGAAGGCATTTTCTTTGTTGAATTATTGGCATGGTATAGTTCTCGCATCATCCAGAGAGTTATTTACTGCTATGAATAGCACGATTCCGATGCGATGTCCTCCGAGACCAAGAACAAATAGTTTGCATAATAGAAAAAACTACATTCTGCCTCTCGAATCTTAACCCGGTATCTTTCTTCTTCTCTGTTCTACTGCCTTAATTGTTTCACATACCCTTACAAGGAGATAAAACTAGCAAATGCATTGATCGATCTGCTAACATTATTAACAAAATTGAACTAAACTCCATTATTCGTAATTTTTTTAACATGTGGAGTCTGCCTCGCCAAATGACAAACTAATTTACATAGCTACAATTACAAATCCTGGTCTCCAACTGCCTTCGATCAAATCATTTTTTACTTCGTGGTGCTTGTATCACAAGTATGGAGGACAAGATCCCATGTGAGGACGAAGCTAATGCATCTCCAATTGGTCCCAGTTCAGCATGCTCCAGCTGCTGGTGAGCCAGTTCTGCAACCATGGCTGGGTGGTGCTGCTCCTTCCCCACGATAACCAGGTCGTATTCTGTGCTCTGACCTATACTCACTACCGTCTCTGCAACATTGCTGGCCACCACCTTCTCTATGTATTCCACTGACTCATTAGACCTCTTCAGCTCTGCCACTGCAGCCTCATCAACTTCCCTCTCATGGCTCTGCTCCAAGCTGTCTGTTCCCTCAACCTGAATCCACTTCACAACTGTGACCATAACACTTGGATGCGCCAGTCTCCATCCAAACTCCAAAGCCTCACGGTCGTCGGGTCCACCCGCAAACAAAACGCACACCCTCTTCGAAATGGTGGCACTTGAGGGCGCTCCACGCCTCTCAGGTCTGCCACCAAATCCACGATCCACAAACAATGCCACCGAGCAATTTGCACTGCTTAATACCCTCTGATTGACCGCTCTCCAATCATGGCCCAAATTCTCCATCGTCTCTTCAACATCTGTTCTGCACTGTCTGTTAAAAGGCAAGATGATGATCGACACCCTCTTTTCTTCCGCGACGTGGAGTATGTCCTGGTGCATTGTGGACAATGCCGAGATGGCCGTCGTGTGGCGGATGGTGACTTGACCAACTCTACCATACGCCTCAAATGCTGCCGGGATTTGGTCCTGCGAAACCCCTTGACATAGGCGGTTGATGAAGGGAAAACCATTTTTTCGAACACGGTGTACCATCATAATCGAAGATGAACGATCAGTGAGCTCAACAAGATGCATGACGTAAACTTTGAGTGGCGGTGAGTTTTCGAAGGCGGTTCCGGTTGACTCTATGAGGTTGATGAGGGAGGGTACGCTTCCGGGGCCATGAATGCAAGCAAGGATTCGAAGGTCCTTCTGTTTCTTTGAGCTTTTGGTTGGAGAATGTAAGAGACGGGGAGTTGGAGAAGCAATGACGTCCCACGAGGGATTGTAAATGGCCATCACAGCTGGAGTTGTCATGAAGGTGGTGAAAAGTGCCATCAGGACTAAAATAGCAAACATCTCGTCGTTTAGAATCTGCAAAGCGAAGTTTCCAAAAGTTAATCCCCCAAGGTGGCAATAACAGGACTAGATAGTAAACAAACATAGATGGATGGACAGTGAATAAGTGCAAGAATTCAAAATTTAAATTCTGAAATTCATTACAAGGAAATAATGCATTGAAAATCTAAATTTAATGCATTATTTCTTTGTAATGAATTTCAGAATTTAAATTTTGAATTCTTTCTTTGATAATATTTACCTATATATGGATAAAATATAATTTAATCAATGAAAAATAAAGACCCACATATTATATCAATTATTTAGGTAAGCACCCACATGAATTTATGTACCTAACATACAGGTAAATAGTGTTATTATTAGCAATGGAAAAAACTTAGTGATAAATTGTGTTACCTATAAGTTAGGAACATAAATTAGAAGACTACTTATACGTTAGATACAAAAATAGACACATAAAAATTGTATGTTACTTATTAAAAAAAAAAAAGGTATATAAAATACTATTATTCATTGTCAAAAATATGAAAACACATAAATACCTATGCAATAGGCAATAGAACAATATACCTACACCATAGGATAATATATCTACAAGAGTATGTAATATACTTCTACCACAGGGACAAATGAATTTCAAGAGACTTTCTGTATCTGACATCAAAATTGACGTCAAAATGGTCCCCAAGAAAAGTTGACAACAAGTGTCACCAGCATTAGTACCATTTGAGGAATATTCTGCCATAATTCTCTGCTTGCTATGGAAGCATATTGTAGGCTTATTTTTTGAAATTGTCTTTCATCCTTTCACTAATGACAGTTTTTCACAGAGGCTGCTGATGTGAAGAAGAAGTGGGAGAACAGTTCTTGGGGTAGGAAATTGATTCAAAGAGGAGAGAACGGTTTTTATTTAAATGCTCTCTGGGATATGTTTGCAATATTTTCCTTTTTTATTCAATGACAAAGTCATAAATGGCTAATTATTATTACATAACTTATTATTACCTGAATCAAGGCATAATGGGCAATATTAGAATAAAAAATGATTTTAAAAAAAAGAAAGAAGATTACATCAGAAAATATTAAAAAATAAATGTAATCATATATGGCATAAGAGTCAAAGAACTTGTATCAAAGTATCCAAATCCAAGGATTAAACCCAACTTTGGAATGAAAATTTAGATATATATAAACTTTTCTTTAAAAAAAGCTTCCTTCCTATGAAGCGAAGATGGAAAAACTTAGTGTTGCGTGACCTGGGTTTGCACTATGGATTAATTTTTCAGTCAAATAATTAAAAATGAAAATGAGACGAAAATACAAAGTTTAGTGACTCTAGCATATAAAAAAAAAATCTTTATTATAGTACATATAGTGCGTTTGTATAGATTTTGTGACCAGAGTGTTACAAAAATGAAATCTGCCGTAAAATAGAATAATTATAGTGTAGCACTGAAGTAGGTTCATGTAATATTATAACAAGTATGTTTATATTGTATATTATTATAAGTGGGTATTTGTAAAATAAAAAATACACGTACCTTCTTTTCCTTTCCAATATTGAGAACAATGAGCTCTACCAACCCTTTGGTGTTCATCAACACACCCAAAGCCAACGACTCTCTTACTGGTATCATACACAACATGGCAACCAAAAACGTTCCCAAAATCTTCCCTGTGCAGGACACTGATATCACCAAAGCCAACAGTCCCCATGCCTTGACCCCTTGAATTTTAGCCACATCCGTCCTCAATCCACTTGAAGCAAAGTAGAGAGGGAGAAGCAAACCAGACACAAAATCTTCAATCCTTTTGGTCAGTTTGGCTGCAAACTCCCCCTTTGGGATCGTTAACCCGAAAACAAAAGCTCCGAATATGGCATGGACACCGATGAGGTCTGTCATAAACCCGGATATCATTACCCCGGCTAGGGTTAAGCAGATGTAGGCCTCGTCCACTAAGCCATCATTGGATGTGCTGCGTTTGGCTACCCAGTTCATGAAGGGCCTGACCAAAGTTAGCTGAAAAGCAACAAAGGCAACACCTGAAATTAGAACCCAAAGGGATACTAAGGGGCTTTTGTGGTTCCCTCCGGCTAAGGCCACGGCCAATGCCAGCAATATCCACGCAGCGACGTCGTTGAAGGCTGCTGCTGCCATTGCTGTTTCGCCAACGCGAGTTGTGAGCAGTTTGAGCTCTGCTAGGATGCGTGCGAGGACAGGGAAAGCGGTGATGGAGAGAGCTACCCCAATGAACACAAGGCACTGAGCGTAGCCCACTTTGTTCTCCCCATGGATGGCTTTGCGCATGAGGAATGTGACCCCTACTCCGAAGAGAAAGGGGACGGAAATGCCTGAGAGAATTTGAAGACTAAAGTTTCAAAATTTGAGTGAAATGTACTAAAAGAAAATATTGGAAAATATATTGTATCAGATTGAAATTTGGACCATGCCTGCAATGGCTATGGTGATGGCTTTTCTGCCACTGCGGCGAATGGAGCTCAGATCAAGCTCAAGGCCAACAAGAAATAAGTAAAAGAGAAGGCCAATGCTTGCTACGGATTCGAGTATGGGGGTGCTCCATGAAGGGAATATGATCTGCAAGAAGTGTTTGTTCCGGCCAAGTGCTGATGGTCCCAACAAAATCCCACCCTGAATTGTACGCAAGAAAGTAAAAGCAAACATTCTTTTCAGTCATGCACAAAAGAAAAAAAAAAAACGTAGTTTTAGACATATAAGCACGCATATATCAGCAAAAATAAAAAAATAAAAAAACAGTACTAATATTTCAGCGATGACTTTAGGTTGGCGGAGTGGCTTGAGAAGTAAGGCGAGGAGGCGGCTAACGAAGAGGACAAGAGTGGTTTGAACTATCAACAATGGGAAGGCATGGTGCAAAGGGTTGTCACCTTGCCAAGCCCCATCTGATGAAGTTCTCATAGTGGTTATGTTGAGCTCCATGGTTGGTGGTAATTGAAAGTTAGATTAACTTTGAACCCTAAATGACTGGCATCTTTGTTCTTCACAATGTTGAATTGAAATTAAATGAGTAGCTGATGATTGATTCTTATAGGGGATAAGAAAAGTACCAAGTGTTCTCAAGTCAAACCTACTGCCTTACCCACCCTGTTTACATGTATAAACAACGCTGCCTCCAACTAGACGGCAGATAATTGCTCCTCCCACTTAAGTCAAGTTCTTTTGTTTATTGTTCGTTATGCGCCACCAATTAATCCAGTGCTAATCATGATGCTTCTTAATTAATCCCTTAATCATTGCTTTGCCTTGTCATTAATAAATTTCTAAACTCTGAATCATTAGCTTGGCTCTTTTTCTTCAACGTCCATCATAAGTTGATAACAAAACCTAATCTCACATATTTTTTGGACAAGGAAACTTGTAACAAAACAATACACTGTATATGACGAACACGTTAATTACTTTTGGTCACACCGATTCCTTAGAAATTTCAAGCGCATTGCTGGAAGATTCATCTGCTACGAACCTTTCGTATTCATGGTGCACTATCTTCGACATGGGAGTCTCCACGGCATGCGCTACGTCATGTCGTTGAATCACAAGGACTGATGAGACCACACCATGATCTGATGAGGCCAACATGTCTCCAACGGGGCCTAACTCCGCGTGCTCTGCTTGCCGGTCTGCCAATTCTGCTACCATGGCTGATGGGAACCGCCCTTTTCCCACGACCAATAGGTCTTGATCTCCACTTCGTCCTGTGGCCAACACCCCCTCTATAATGTTATTGGCTCCCACTTTCTCTATGTATTCTGCTTTCCCATCCCACTTGCTTCTGAACTCAGCCATTGCACCCTCATCCAGTTTCTGATGATCAAATTTTACCATAAATTAGTACATACGGAAAAAGTTAAACGAGCTTAAATTGTGTGATTTGACTAATCTATTAGTGCAACACGGACAGGGTGATGTGACGAATGTGTGGTTATAGATGGAGGACATATTGCAATGTGACTAAATTGTAGCTAGGCACAAATACCTTTTCTTTCTTTCTGTCCATTTTAGCTGTGGAGAAGCTATAGCTATTATCGATGGACTTGGAGGGTGAGGGCTTTAACATAAGCCCATGAGGCCCATTACTCTCCAAGCCCTCTTTCTCGACGAATCTCACAACCGTCACTTTAACTGCTGGGTGTTCGGCCATCCTACCACCCAACTCCAAGGCCTCGCGATCATCAGGCCCACCGAAAAAAATAATGCATATCCGTTGGGTCAGGATGGTTGTAGGCTTAGGAGTTTGTGATCTAGGGCGACCAAATCCACGGTCTACGAGCACTGCAACCGAACACGGTGCATTTTGAAGCACCTTTTGGTTGACCCCTCTCCAACTATGGCCCACAATCTCCGTTGTCTCCTGATCATCACCGTCGAACCTCAATTGTTTGTGGAAGGGCAAGATGATCATCGCCGCCCTCTTATCTTCGGCCACGTGGCATATATCTTCATACATTGTGGACATAGCTGAAATTGCAGTCGTGGGCCGGACCGAGACACGACCCAATTGGCTATAGGCTTGGAAAGCCCCGACAATGCTGTCGTGCAGCTGGCCTCGGCCCAACCGATTAAAGAAGGGGAACCCATTTTTTCGAGCTCTTTGGACCATGATAATGGAAGAAGAGCGTTCAGTGAGCTCCACAAGGTGCATAAGGAAGAGTTTGAGTTGGGATTTCTTGGAGCTCCGAATGGACTCAATGAGGCCAACCAGTGAAGGCACATTGGGAGGCCCATGAACACATGCGACCACTCGAAGCTCGTCTTTGAAGGCCTCGCTGGTCGAGAGGTCACCTAGCTTGCGGCGAGGGCGCAATGAGATGCCACGTGCCGGCTTGTAAATGGCCATCACTAGAGGACTTGTGATGAAGGTGGTGAAGAGTGCCATGAGGACTAGAATAGCAAATGTCTCATCATTAAGCACCTGTAATTAAATAACTAGTAATTCTTAAGATAACATTTTTTAACCCAAAGTTGCAAAAATCACACATCTTTGATATCACGTCAACTTGTCACATACTTTTTCACATAATACTATTAAAAACATGTTTAATGAATAATCTGACAACATAACGCATATATCAATATATAAAACAATGTTAATAGACAGCTCTTATAGACGTCCTCAAATAGAAAGTTAGAAATCTTGCACGCAAACAAAAAATTCATAAGATATATATATATATATATTTATATATAACACAAAGTCGCAAATTTATATATGTATAAAGTTGCAAATTTATACTTTCCTCCAAAACCATTACCTTTAGAATATGTAACTGATTTTCTAGAAAGGCCAAACACACCAAGTTAAAGGGCAATGCTACAGACAATTTCTATATATATATATATATTATTTAGACGCCCTTAAATAGAAAGTTGAAGTCTTGAAGACGAAACAAAAGGTAATAATTCATCAAATTTCTTACATCAATAATTTATATATATATATATTTTGGCCGAACCAATAATTGAGATTATACAACCCAACTTTAATCTTTGGATGGATTCACAATAAAGCCAAGGCAAACAGGACAAACTTTACCCAAAGTCCTTGCTTTTTAACCTTTACAAACTTGTCTGTGTCCCTTATTCTATTCTTTTCATGACTATCTTTGTGGCAAAAAAATTGGCACTGTGTGAGTGTTTGTTGCTTTTTAATTTTCTGAAGACACGTAACTGTTTAAGGTTCTGTTTAATAATCATTTCATTTTTTAATTTTTAATTTTTAATTTTTGTACGAAAAAGAAGGGAGAATAAAGGTGAGAATGAGAGTGAAGATGAAATTGAGAGGAAATATGATACATGAGGATGTGAGGGAGGAATAACAAAAGTGAAAATAAAAACTAAAAAATTAAATTTATTTGAAATTATTTTCACTTTTATTACTCCTCGTTCCCATCCTTTCTTCTCATCATCTTCTTATCAATCTCATCCTCACTCTCATTTTCACTCTTTTTTTTTTTAATATTTTAAAATTAAAATTAAAATAAAAATAAAAACAAAAATAAAAATAGTTATCAAACCACCATACAGGGTGAGGATTGATATGAGCCACACAAGAGTTCATGGATTGGCCAAAAGCTTTTAGGAAAATGGAGGGGGGGGATCAATCAATAAAGCAAAAAAGAAGTGACATAAAGTTCCAATTTCCGCTGAATGCAGTGTAAACAGACAATAACGTAAACGACGGATTACAATGAGGAGGGTAAAAGTTGATCTGTCGTTTTCAAATGATATTGCAAATGATTCCCTAACATGGCCCCAACAACTAGAACCGGCTGCCTTAAGTTAATCCCATGCTAAACAGTATTGATTAGCTGATATGATGAATTAGTTGTGATACATGCACATGAAACCTAAGTTAATTATATTCTCAAGTTTAGTTGATTTTTGTTTGAATTCACAGTCTAACACAACACGGCACCAAACAATATTACACAATTCACATTCATTTTTTCATATGGGAGATTTTATGTTTGACAAGATGTCAAGTAACGATCAATTATGTTATTATCAATCTCTCACATTTCAAATCCTAATACGACTTTCACATAATAAGATATTTTATAAATGTATAATCACTTCTTTTGAGAACAAGTGGAGAGGATACCTTTCGTTACATTTGTATGAAATGTATGATTAAATTGTAACTATAATTTTTTTTTAAAACACTTTCCTTTAAATAGGTGTGAAGAGGACAGAAAAGAAAAAAATAAAATAAATAAAGAGAGCTTTGGTCATCATACTACAAGCAAGAACATGTTAATTATACATGGCAATTCAATCAATTTTCATACTTGTTATAGCAGTGCATATAAATAATTAAAATGCCGATGTAAATGTGGTGGAAATCAATTAAATAAATAATTATAACTGACCTTTTTCTCCTTGCCAATATTGAGAACAATGAGCTCAACCAAGCCTTTGGTGTTCATGAGCACACCAAGCGTCAAGGACTCCCTAACAGGGATCTTAAACATCAAAGCCACAACAAACGTTCCCAAGATCTTCCCGGCGCAGGCCGTGGATATAACCAGAGCCAGCAGCCCCCACGCCTCTCCTCCCTTGATCTTCGCCACGTCCGTCTTCAACCCACTTGAAGCAAAGTAAAGCGGAAGCAACAGACCAGACACAAAGTCTTCCATCCTCTGTGTCAACCTGTCTGCAAACAGTCCTCCTTTTGGAATTGTTAGGCCAAACACAAAGGCTCCGAATATGGAATGAATCCCAATTAGGTCTGTCACGAACCCGGCCACCATGACTCCGGCTAGGGTCAAGCAGATATAGGCTTCGTCCACTGAGTCTTGCTCCGGGGAGCTGCGGCGGGCCACCCAGTTCATGGCGGGGCGGATCACCACCATCATGAAAGCAACAAAAGCAAGACCTGAGATATTCAAAAGCCATTACTTACTACTTACATGGATATACCAAATAGTAACTGAAAATATATAAAACAGCAGAAAAGTCAACATATAAAATTATAATGATTAGGCTTTATACTATTTCTCCATTAAAAGTGAGATTCATTTCCACACAGAGAATGTCCCTTTCTGTTAAACTAATCATACAAAATAATTATAATTATATTTATATTTATTTAATATATTAGGTGAAAAAGAAAACTATGAATTATTTTTTGAGGATATTGTATTATTTTCAGACCATATATACCTGAGAGGAAGACCCAGATAGATACCAAGGGGCTCTTCTTGTGTCCACCAACACCATCACCGGCCAAGGCCACCGCCAGCGCCAGCAAGATCCATGCAGCGACGTCGTTTAAAGCCGCCGCAGCCATGGCAGTCTCGCCAACCCGAGTGGTCAAAAGCTTGAGCTCCGCTAAAATGCGGGCGAGAACAGGAAAAGCGGTGATGGAGAGGGACACTCCCATGAACACAAGGAACTGGGTGAATCCAGCCTTGTCAGCTCCGTCGATGGTTTTCCGGAGGAGCAAGGCAACTCCGATGCCGCAGATGAAAGGGACAGATATGCCGGCGAGGGCTATGCCGACAGCGCTTCGGCCACTACGACGTCGGATCGAGCTTAAGTCGAGCTCTATGCCTACGAGGAACAAGAAAAACAGAAGACCAATGCTTGCCACGGTTTCGAGGATTGGGGTGCTCCATGAGGGGAATATTTTGTGTAGGTATTGTTTGTTTCGTCCGAAGGCTGACGGTCCAAGCAATATTCCACCCTATATAATAATTATTCAACACAAGATTAACATTTGACCCCAAAAAAATAAGTAAACACAAAAGATTCGCGATATTGTATATTATTAAATGGGGATTCTAAGTTCGAAAATTAAATAAATCAAGTAGATTTCTAATAGTATTGAAAGAGATTTTAAATTCGAAAATAAATAACTTACTGCAATTTCGGCAATGACTTTTGGTTGGCGGAGGGGCTTGAGAAGAAAAGCGAGGAAACGACTAACGACAATGATTAAGGTGGTTTGGACGATTAAGAGTGGGAAGGCGAAGTTTAGAGGATTGTCGCCTTGCAATAAGCCACTTGATGCGGTTTTGATTGAAGTTATGTTCACCGGAGCCATAGTTATGTATGAACTAAGATGTAATAGGATATCATGGAAAAATCAAAGCAATATATATATATATATATATATATACAGAGGGAGGGACGGAAGGCAATTGAAGTGTTGGTTGTAAAGTGAATTCACTGTGCGCCCAGATTAAATTGGATTTTTTTAATACAAGTTTTTAAGGAGAAGTAGAGAATTGAATCTAAGATCTAAGGTCATCTCAGTCATATATGGCACCTAAAGGGGTCGTTTGGTACGTCGGACTGTCATAGACTGGACTAAATCCTGGGACTGTCTTGGATTAGCTCGGATTGGCCTAAGCTGGATTAAGTACTGACCTACGTTTGGTAATACGTCGGACTAAGAAGTTGGATTGTAAAAATAGTAAAGACCTATGTTTGGTGCAGTGTCGGACTAAAAAATAATTCTTGTAATATTTAAATTTAATTAAGAATTTTGACTTAAAATAAATAAATGTTGCAAAGAAACCCAATTCAAAGATTTAAAATAATAATAAATAAATAAAAATTCTTATATTTTTTTAAAGAAGTTGATTTTTAATATTCTTAAAGATAATATTTTTAACCCAAAACAAATATACCAAACCCCACCCACCCCTTCCGTCCTCTCTTCCTCTCTCCATCCATCCCCCTCTCTTCTCTCCTCTTTATTCGACAACCAAGCCCCCCTCCCCTCCTCCTTCTCTCTTCTTATTTTTCTCTCTTTCCCCTCTCTTTCTTCAACCAAATCCATATCAGGTTTTTTTTTTTTTTTTTAAATAAACCATTAGATGTTGCTGGGGTTGGGGGTAGAGAAATGAGAGGGAGCCATTGATGTTGCTGGGGTTGGGGGCAGTGCAGTGGACGACGATGGTTCGGAGGAGATGGGTTTCCAGAGTTGGATTGGAAGAAATTCTAAAAATACGTTTTTTTCTTTTATTGTTGGGTCCAATCAGATCTTGGAGTTTTAGTTTTTTCAATCAAGAAAATATACTTCTTGGAGCTTCAATTTTGTTGAGGTAGGGAAGTTGCGGAAGAGAAAGTGATGAATGGCGTCAGGGAAGAGAAGCCAGGCCAGTGTGTTGGACTCGCCTGTTCAATTTAGCGACAGTACTATTTTGTGAACCACATTTTAGGCTCATTATATTAGAGGAGCTAGTGAGCCATTTTTTTCACTGTTGGACTGCATAGTCTCATTTAAGTTAGTCCTCTCTCCTACCAAACATGGGTTTTAAGTGCTATTTTGTCCAGTCCAGGTTAGTGAGGCCTACCAAACATGCCCAAAAAGTCCAAAACTCATCTTAGTTATGGGTCAAAATAATTTCGAAGGCCACATGTAACCTTTAACCTCTAACCCTTCTCCCGGGCTACATATAGCCCACCTTTAACCTAGGTCAAATATTTTTTGTGACTGCCCAATTAGAGGATGAATCAGGTGTGGGTGTGAGCAGGGGAGGACTTCATGCAACTGAAAACCAACGGGCATACGTTGAGATCCAAGAGCACTAATTAAATGCGATGACATCAACGCCTTTACTTTATTTTCTTTTTTCTTTTCTTTAAAGTTTTGGAATGTTTTAAATTCGTTTTTTTTTTCCCCAAAATTATATATATAAAGAAACTTGTTCTGATCGTTGGGAGGTCAGAACATTTAAAACCTAAAATATGTCTATAAATTTCTTCAAAAAAATTCACTCATTTCTTACAAACTTTATCACATTTTTTACTTATTTACTATTTTCCACACTCATTTCTCTAAACAACCTAAATAGTAGTTTAATTAATTTCAACAATACATAGTAGTTTAATATATGAGTGTTGTATCATAATTTTTTTTTAAACAATAAAATATGCAGGGCCTAAAAATATAACCATACATGATTGGAGAGATGAAAATTTTTAACCCTACATTATTCTTTAAAATAATAATATTTTAGATGGCTAAATTATACCCGTGCATTTGGCCTGTAGTCCATTACTAAAAATGAATGCATAAATAAATACTCTTAACCAATTAAGTTATAAACTCCTTGAAAAATTGAGTTGTTTTAGATATGACTAAGCCAAGTGGGTTAATTACTATCGAATCACTTGTAAAATCCACCCAAACGAAAAATTAGCACCCCTTGCTCTTAGTTTTAGACATTGATGTGACAACGATCAGTTTGATGTTGTACAATAAATGTGGCATGTGAGTTAGTCACAGCTTTATCAGGAATTTGAGTTATATTTAATTATTAATTTAGTGTTTATCCATAAAAATGTGGCTCAAATTGGTTTCTCTTTTGTTGGTTAACATCTTCCTCTTCTTCTTTACGACAAATCCAAACACTTGTAAATTTGGATCATCAATACTTTCTCTAATTCTGGAAATTTTAATTAACTAATCACGAGACTCTTCCAAAAAAGCATTGCAATATTTTTGTTTTTTTCACCACACTGAACTTGGCCCGTGGCACCCGTACACTGGATCATGATGATCACACGGTCCATACTCATCAAGTGCATGGCCCCTCCATGTTTTTCCTGACAATATGGAAAATGAGAGGCTGAGGAACTCGTACATTTTTTTGTTTTTTGGTTTTTTGTTTTGGGGTTGGAACTTAGAGAGGGCTAGAAATGCAAGGTGTCCGTTGAGTCAAAGAATTGACTAGTTAGGCAAATACAGGATTCGATAGTGTAGTGATTTGAAATAATTATTCTCACATAAAAAGTTTTGAGTTCGAATCCTAGCATCTGTGTAGTGTGCGTGAATTTAATATGTTATGGCTCATCTCAATAGAAAAAGTCTACACAAAAAAGAACCGATAGCAGATTGAAAAAGCTATGGCTACAACTAGCTTCAATATGAACCACATGTGCATGGCATGGGCACATAACATAAGGTTTATGATTAGTTGTACGTCGAACAAAGCAGCTGCTAATAAGTTGCTTTCTTTGTTCACTCTTTCGGCTTTGGTCCATACGCTCTTTATATCTGAGTATGAGAATTGAGACATTCATGGCCACAAGTTGGTAGTTGCCACTTTCCAACATGTTCCAAATTAGACTACGAGGACCCATATGCATGTTGTGGCCCAAAAACCAATATCACTCATTAATTTTCTAAATTTTTTTAAATATGAAAACAAGAATTAATGAATTTTATTTTATTTTAATTTTCTGAATTAAGTGTTAATTAGTTTTGTACCTTAATATATTAATTTTTTAAATATTTAATATATAAATTTATAATTACTCCAACATAGTCATGAGTGTTGGTCCACCAAGAAAATCGGTTTTTTTTTTTTTTGGTTTTGTTTTGTGGGATCAAATACCTGAACAATATCCACCAACAAATCCAAGAGACCGACCGACATAAAATAAGAAAAAGTATCCTACATCTCTGTTTTCATTGAACCAAATGATTATTTTATTTAGCGTACGTTCTTGAAAGAAAATGAAACAATTATTAGACAAGATCCAATGGGGTTTTGCTATGCTTAGTTCTGAATAAAATAATTAGCACTGATTTGCTTTGCTCTAAGAAGTATTTGGTTTGTATTGGATTGTTGAGTTGGACAAATTTAATTGGCATGCAAACCCTAATTATGAAATCGTCCAAAAAGTAGAAAACAAATCTGACTGTATGGAGCCACGAAGCCACTCTGATAAGTATCTGATCCAGTTGAGGATCTTTGCCGGTTGTTTCACTTTGCTTGTAGCGCCTTCTTTCTTCGACTAATGTAGCCTCACCTACCTATCAAATTGTGTTTCAATAGAAATAGACAAATCAGAGATTCGTGAAGTTCATGGAGGAATTAATACAAGGATGTTTCAGCTCCTTTCGAGTTGTGCTTATACAACCCTTGAACCCAACAGCAAAATTGGAAATGTGTGAACAATACATGTCAAGCTAGTACTTTGCTTCACTTGCATACCTTTGAAGCGATTACTTTGAAACGATATCTTTGATATCATGTTAGACAATTATTGAACCTATAAAACTTAACGTAGTCAATGAGACAACAATGTATATATATCTAGCTAACGTAGTCAATTAAACTAGTTTATTATAACAATGTGGATCTGTTTTATTTGTTTTGTTAACATGATCATTGAACTAAATGCAAGTAGCTAGATTCAATGGACCTCCTAGATTTGGAAGTAATCACATTTTCAATAATCCAAGAGAAGAAAGGAAATAGGTATTCGTTTTGTGATCCTTTTCTTGACAAAGATTGATGGACACGAAACGTTGCATATATAAAGAACAATGAAAAGGTGGAAAAGACATATATAGCAT
The DNA here is from genome assembly GCF_000346465.2 of Prunus persica. NCBI lineage: Eukaryota > Viridiplantae > Streptophyta > Magnoliopsida > Rosales > Rosaceae > Prunus > Prunus persica. The sequence continues at coordinate 24,641,082 of NC_034014.1, forward strand.
CAGTGAAAATGATTGCATAAGATATATCACCTCCTAAACCTAATTGATTGAAAATAAGTTTCCTAGAGTTTGCATTGCACAAATACACGAATAGCTCTGAGCTGGTGCCATGTGAAAGTCCTTGTTCTTGTTTTGTTTTTGGGACATACCAACTTGATATAATTGAACTTCCTTGTTGGAGATTCAGCGGGTCTCGGAGAATCAAAAGTAAGCAAAGTTCCATTTGTCGAAGAAAAAATGGAATAAAATAGGTTTTTTTTTCTTTCTTGGTTTCAAACTGACAGAGATTGATTATTGTCACGTATGCATGCATATGAACATGGAGGCGGCGAAAAGACAAAACGTTGTACACTTTGAAGTTTCGGTTGTGTTGTTTCATTGAAGGAATATGTATCGCATTGGATTCATCCGATGTGTGGTTTGGATGGTGCACATATGGGGAAACAGAGTGTATCAATTATTAAAGCTCTAACCTTACAATGTTGATTGTTTGAGTTGAGACCAATTCATCTTTATTTGATTGATATGATTTACGTGAAAACCGCTGGATCAAATAAAATGAAGAGCTTTATTGTGAAATGATATAAAGTGGATATGACTATGAAAAAGTAACCATTTTCATGACTCAAATCTCGATTGAGATGGTAAATTGAGTTGGATACTCACATTCTAATAAGACATCACTAAAAGAAGAGGTTAGAGTTTTTAACTTTAGAAAGAAAAAGTAAAATAAAGTATTGGATTTCAACTTAGCTTAGCTCAATTTCCTCTTCACTTATATTTGGGTTTCCTTTTTAAAATCAAATACTTTCATGGTAAAATTCGGCCAATACATCGATATATCTTGATTTTCAAGTGTTGACGTTGATATTGGGAGGTAAGGTCATATCGTCCCCGTATCAACGATATATCCCCGATATGTTGTCGACATCGTCACTATTTCCCGATACCCATAACAAAATTCATAAAATTTTCAGAAGTTTTGAAGGCAATTGATGCAAATTGAAACCCAAAAATCTCTAATCATTATTATAATATGCAATTAAGTTAAATAGAGGAAATTAAAGCTTAATTGGAACACCTATGAACTAAACAAGCCATTAAATCATACCCAGAACCCTATAATATATTAATATAAAGAATCTATCTATAGTCCACTACCCACATATCTCCAAAAACATCTAACTACCTTTATGCATATGGTTTATTCATTCTAATCAACGTTTTATTTTCACATTTTTTATTAACGCGCATTACATACCACTTATATTTCATCATATATATATATATATATATATATCTTATACTTAGTAAATTTTGAGTTTATTTGTTCAATACATTTATTATAATGTACATAACATCTACAAAAGTTTTACTCTAAAATTCTGTGTTCCAAAACTTACAAGTCATTTCTATTGATTTTTTTTCAATACCTAAAATAATAGGCCCGATATATCTGCATAGCCGATCTTTTAATCCTTAAATACTTCCAGTTGGTGTTGATATTGTGTTCATAATTTTGACAGAAAATTGGCAAATGAATGAAAGGGAGCCCAAAGGGCAACTGGGCCAAGTTCATACAATTCATTCAAAAACATTGATCCAGTAGGGAAGTGGGTTCAAGCATGTATGTTATTAAAATTGGGGAGCTTCCAAGGACACCCAACTAATTTTCTGTTTTTCGACAATTGGGTGTGCATAGAAAACTCCAAACTCATAAATATTTGAACCCATTGGGCTAAACCGGGCATAGTGTATGAACGAGTTATAAAAATCTGGTCCAATTATCCAAATTTATACTGAGTCTTGTAACCCCAAAAAGGGCATGGACTTTTGAATGAATTATATGAATTTGGCCCACTTACCAAAATTTAAAATGATTTTGATCAAGCACTTTAAAAAAACCAACCATGGATGATTTGGCCTATTTTTACAATGGCCCAATCATTGGCATTCAGCCCATTTTCTAGTAAGCTGAAACCAACTCTGATTTTAGAAAGCTAGGGACCTTCCAGTGTTTGCAAAATGGAATTTCAACATTGGAAACCAAAGAGATCAAAATCAACAATTGCAATTCATGCAAACCATCAAAGATGACAAAATGGATTGAGAAAACAAGTAGATTTTCATTTCATAATCAACCTAGAAAAACATCAACTTCAAGCAACTGCTTCCTAAACTACCCAACAACCACAACACCAATTAACCCCTTTACAATTCCCAATTCGAAACCCTAAAAATCCTAACCACCAAACCCGTACAGAGTCCTGCCCTGCCTCTTGAGAGCATAGACGACATCCATGGCAGTCACCGTCTTCCTCCGGGCGTGCTCTGTGTAGGTCACAGCGTCTCGGATCACATTCTCGAGGAAGATCTTGAGGACGCCACGTGTCTCCTCGTAGATGAGGCCACTGATACGCTTCACGCCACCCCTACGAGCAAGACGACGAATTGCAGGCTTGGTGATGCCCTGGATGTTATCCCTCAGCACCTTCCTGTGCCTCTTGGCTCCTCCTTTGCCCAACCCCTTGCCTCCCTTCCCTCTACCCGACATTTCTGCAAAACTAGGGTTTTGATTTTGGATCGAACTTTTAATCTGTGAGTGTGAGTCCCGTGACTTTTGTGTTGAGGGAGAGGGGAGGTGGGCTTTTATATTGGGATGTGATTTTTGTGTTTGTTTATTTGAGATTTGGGGGGAACGTGTGGACAGTTGGATTGGGTTTCAATCGACGGCTCAGAGTGGCGATCCGCGTCGATGTTTTGGTTCTGCGTGGACCGTCGATTATGTTTGGATCGCCGATACTGTGAGTATCGAAAAGCGGTAGTTCGGATTGTGCTTCATCGAGGATTGATGATGTGGCGAGTTTTGTGTTTTTCGACTTTGGCATCAGACGAAAATGAATGTGGACCGTTAGATTTTAGTGTTATCGACGTCTGAGCGATTGAGCTTAATTTTTGTGAATACTGTTTTTTGGGTTTGAATGAACTTTTTGTGATTTAAGTAAGACACGTCTCTTTACTAGGACCTTGGGGTAAAAATTTAACCAAATGTGCATAGATATATAAAAAGTTTGGGTCCATTGATTTTGTTTTTTTTTTTTAAATGTTTGCAGTAATTTTCAAGATGAAAATTTTTAAACAAACCTTAAAATTAGTAGTGGCTGTTGGCACAAGCCATAAAACTTGCATGAAGTCAGTTTTCAAGTGAAAGGTGATATGTTAGCATTTTACTTGAATTGGAAATTAAGAAGTCTACATGTTCCATTGAAATGTTGGAATTTAAGTAGTCTTATCACCAGTCGTCAGGTGATTGTGAGCCATTCGATGCATTATTTGATTGTGAGCTGTTAATGTAAGTTCATCTCATAATACATCAAACGGCTCAATTACAAATTTCATAATGTTAAAAAAAAAAAAATTGAGACAGAGAAAATGGACAAATTAGATTTTGTACATCATCAACCCCAAGCGCCTACATTAGAGAAAATTCATTTGATGTTCCACATATCACTTAAGGTCATCTCCAATTATTGGTCATAAGTCATATGTAGCCCTCAAAACATGCAAAATCTATTTCCAGCCGTATGCTAAAAAAAATATTTGCTAAATTTTGAGGGCTACATTTAGTCCTTTAGGCTATCTCCACTCATGGGCTATATCTCAAATATAACCATAAAATAATGTAACATTCATCTCCAGCCATGAGCAAAACAAAATTTTGGCCAAATTTGGAGGGCCAAATTTGGCCCTTTAGCCCTCCGACCGGACCAAATATAGCCCAGCTTTGGCCTAGACTGAATTTGTAGTGGGGCCCATCCATGTGTTTTTTAACAGCCAACATTGATATATATATATTTTTTTAAAAGCCTTTTGATTGTTTCAATTCGTAGTGTTTAAGAAAAAAATATAAAAAAAATTGTTGGCAATGACGTTGGAGGTCAGACCTAACCACTCCTTTTTTTTATATATATAAATTTTATAATAATAATAAATGTGGTCAGCTTTTCAAATCTTTTTAAGTGTTGTTTAAAAACAATTATAAAAAAGTCTTGTTCATGACCATTGGAGCTCAAACATTGAAACCCATCCTTAAATGTTTGGTATTGTTTAAAAAAAATTATAAAAAATGTTTGGTATTGTTTATAAAAAATTATAAAAAATTCTGGGTCATGATCGTTGAAGGGTCAGACCCTTGAACCTTTCCAATTTTTTTTTTTAATTGCCTTTGTTGGCTTTATTTTATTTTTTAAATAGTAGTTTAATTCAATTAAACAATATATGGTTGTGGAATGTATGAGTGTTGTACTATAGTTTTTCTCAAAATAATAAATATGAAAGACCCTAAAATATAGCCATGTATGGTTGGAGATAGAAAAATTTAGCCTTACACTATTCTTTAAAAAATTAATATTTTGGGGGGCTAAATTTTTAGCCATTGACTACATTTAGTCCAACGGCTAACGGCTGGAAATGGCCTTAGCCCTCCAACTAGGCCAAATGTAGCCTAGTTATAGCCCATGCCAATTTTTTGTGCGGGCCCAGCGCATGTGCTACTCAACAAGAGGAAGTATCCCACATAGGCGTGCGCGTGATAAAGGGAACATCTTGTGCAACTGCAATTCAAGGGTTGATATTAGAGCATGTCTAATGCAAGAGCAAGGGACTAGGTGTTGTTTTAGCCCCTCAAAATGGTACCATTCACAAAATCTAACCTCTCAATTTTTTAAGGGCTAAACTCAAATTTTCCCCTCCAAAAAGTAATTATTTGGGTTTTGCTCAGGCTCAAATCGTTTTTTCTCTCAATCCTCCAGACTCAAATTTTAAGTCCACAACTTTATTAAATTGTTTAAGAATGGTTTAAGTCTTTTTTTTTTGGGGGGTTGAAAATTTTGACCTAAAAAAAATTGAAATTCCACAAATATAATTTTTTGGTAGATTATTTGAGAAATTAATGGGTATTTATAGAGTTTAGGGTGAGTTTTGAGCTTGGATCTGATTTAGATTAATTTAAAATATTATTTTGATCGTTGGATTTAAATTTCAGCCTTTTGATCCTTTTTTTATTGTTAAAATAGCTTAGATTTAATATATATCGTTGATTTAAGTTATTATTAGAATATAAACAAAATAACATCACTACAAGCCAACACTTGGCAAGACAGCATCTTCCATAACCAGCACATGGGCTATTGGCGAGCCCCAACGATGATTGCTTGCACATGGGCTGCTGACGTAGTAGGTGGACTCTACTAATTTTTTTTTTAGGTCCAGGCAATAGCTGAACTGCTATTTGGCCCCAAGTTTGGGTTTTCCTAAATTTTGGCCCATTCATTTTCTTGGGTTGTGAGAGGTTTTGGGCAATATTTTGGGATTTTTTGGGTTTTGCCTCAAGGCCATCTCCAACCCATTTGGAGCTAAACCCAAATTTTACCCCTCCAAAAAGTAACTATTTGGGTTTTGCTCGAACTCAAACCATTTTTTCCTCCTAACCCTTCAGACTCAAATTTTAAGTTCGCAACTTTATTAAATTGTTTAAGAATGGTTTACGTCTAATTTTTTTTAAATGGATAACGTTTCTTCATTTAATCTTTTTAAATAACTTCATAATTTAATTTTTTGAATAATTTAACCTTAAAAAATTGAAATTCCACAAATATAATTTTTGGTAGATTATTTGAGAAATTTGTGGGTATTTATAGAGTTTTGAGTGAGTTATGGGTTGGATTTGATTTAGATTAATGTAAAATATTATTTTGACCGTTGGATTTAAATTTCAGTCGTTGAATTTTTTTTTACTGTTAAAGTAGCATGGATTTAATATAGATCGTTGATTTTGGTTACTATATATATAAGGGATGTTTGAACCAACGGCAACATCATGAGCGCATGACATGTGGCGCTATAAAGTCTGCAGCTGCACATGGGCTGTGTCAGCCTGCGTGGGCTCCATCAGAAATAATTCTAGTTCATGCAATAAATGGACTAGTATTTGGCCCCGAGTTTGAGTTTTTCCAAATTTTAGCCCCTTCATTTTCTTGGGTTGGGAAAAGAAATAGGCTAAAATTTGGGATATTTTATGTTTGGCCTCATGGGTTGGAGATGGCTTAAGGGGCTAGGGGCGAAGGGCTAAAACTCAAAACTTGTTATTTTAGTTTGTTATTATTTTATTTGTGATAAAAATCAAAGCATAAGAAAAGGAACACAAAAATATATTTTTGGAAACAATTTTGAGCCATACTTCGAAACAACAATTTATATAGTATATATATAAATTGGTTCTGACAGTTGGAGGTCAGAACCTTTTGGAACATTAACTTTTGTTATTTTTCTTCTCAAAATAGTGTTATACCATAGTTTTTCTCAAAATAATAAAATATAGAAAGCCCTCAAATATAACCATGCATAGCGCGAGATAGAAAAACAAATTGCATCAAAAAAACAAAAGGAAAAATTAATTAATATTTTAGAGAGCTAAAATTATAGCATGAACTACATTTAGCTCTATGATTGGAGATGGCCTAACATGGCTGAGCCAGTATCACCAAAAGCAAAATAACACATCCGAAATATGCAAAAACTACCACCTACATGCTCCAAAGAGTAAAGTTGGATTCAATGCTACATTCGAACTTGGATAAGCTAAAAGGATTAGCATGAACAAAAATAGACACATCGCAGATTCTGACGGGAAGAGCCCAAGCTCTATGTCTTCTATACGTACTCCTGCAGCTTGAAAATTTTGTTATAATTGAGTAGAGGTCAGCTTGACATGAGTTCTCATCCTCTTTCTCTCATCTGCGGTAGAATCTGTACAAAATTATTGCCATATGCTTCTTCACTTTATTTCCAAGCTGTTACCTGTGTGCAAGTCTATAAATTATAATGACAAAGCTGAATTTTGAATTGGTGATTATTTTAAAGGTAACTTGAATTTTTAAGAGATCATATTCAGCTCACATTAGATACCATACTTACAGGAGGTATGAAACGAGTCTAAAGCTCAGCCAGAAACTCAACCTCTATCGTCTGTTGCGTTTCTGAGACCCAGAGCAAATGCCTAAAAGCAAGTGAGACACACTATCATCAGCAGGTATTATAGTAACCAAAAAAAGAAGCAGAAAATATTCTAAGCATCAAGTTAAAATGACTTTAAAGCAAAATTTTGGGTGAGGTGGTAAAGAGGTTGACAAAATAATAAACGCTACTAAAGTCATTCTCATTCACATAAAGGAAGGAAAAGAGGTGCCAGTCTAATACAGTTTATAAGGGACAAACCTCTTGATGTTGTTACTACAGGTAGGCCTCCCTGAATTCCAGTAACCTTACGATCCTGAATATACCACCAGAGAGAGAGAGTCAATGTATCCTCAAGCTGATAATACGCCATACTTTAAAGTTATGAAAGTAAACATGAACATGAAAGGAAATCACGTAGCCAACCCCCTACATAGTGTGGTAAGAATTAAAAAGAGTTTTTGTGTTATAACATTTTGGTAAATTAAATTCTGGTTGTAAGAATGTCAACATATTCTACTTCAATTTCCAGTTATCCTCCAGTGAGTGTGCATGTCTATTGCCAGTGGGCTGTGCACACATAGGTGCAGGTGAAAGCTAAGCAACCACACAGAAGCCCAACAAGAAGAAAAAGGGAAAAACCGAGTCGTAGATTGCCAATTGATTGCGCCAGAATTCCATGGTCGGTAGAAGTAGTCTCCCTGCAACACATGCAAATCATTATTTCCTGATACACACTGTGACAGACAAAATCAATTTAACTTGGTATGGGACAAGAAAAGTTAAATAGAACAGTACAAATTGAAACTCTGATGTTTCAATTTCTTCCAAAGATTATAGTAACAACAGAAAATAGAAAAGACAACATAGACATGTTTCAAATGCTATGAACCATTCATTTGAAGAAGTGTGCATACAAAGTTTCCTCATATAACTAGCCATGGAAACTATAATTCGGCTTATGTATTTTCAATTTGCGATTATATAAGCAGCAATTGGCAGAATCTGTGTGTGCGTGTGTGTGTGTGAGAGAGAGAGAGAGAGAGAGAGAGAGAGAGAGAGAGAGACACACACACACACACACACACACACGCACGCACGCACACACACACACTCACCGCTTCTGGACCGTCTCATATTCAAAGATTCAGGAGTAGCAATAGACACTTTCTTGTTCACCTCCAGAGTGGGATTTTCCTAAACAGGCATTAAAAGGACAATGAATGTGTGATAATCACTAGACTACTGGGGACATACGACAATTAACTTGCATTACTATAACCAGCTTACCTTTGTATAAAAGGTAGTGTTTGTCTTAGTTCTTTTCCTGAATGTGTTTTCTTCTTTAGCATCACTTTCTCCTCCAACTGCAATATTCAAGTTGTAAGTTTGATTAGTTCAAGCAAGGCCAAAGGATAAACAAGCTTGTATGCACGGTACCTTGAGTTGTAATATTTCCACAATTCTGTCCCTGTTTTGCATTGTGAGTATGCTGCAAATCATCTTCTAGACACCCAAAATCAAGTTTTTTTATTACTTTCAAATCATTTGGTTCTTGAAACTCAAAATCTGAAGGATGGGACATACTTTTCCCTCCTACTTTACAATTATCATTTTGTAAACTTTTGCTCAAAGTTTTGAACACCGCTGGAACAGAATCCACAGTATTTTTCTCAGAGTTCAAGCCACATCCCACCATTTTCTTCTTTTTCCCTTTTCTACTTAAATTTCTTGACAAACTTCTGGTCACTCTGCCTGCAGAATAGCTTGCATATTCCTCTGATATGTCCACTTTCCCCCCAGACTGAGTAGTTGCACCTGATACTCCACCAAGGCTCTCAGAGGCCTCTGATGCAGGACAAGAATTTGTACTTTTATGCTTCATAAAGCATCTGGATACCGGTTTCTTCTGATTGCTTACCAGATGCATTGGTTTACCAATACACTGAAAATCACTTGCTCCAATACTTGCTCTGTCTGTTTCCTCCTCAGCAGCATGTTTAGGGAAGTCATCAACAGCGACATTCGTAGGCAGCTCAGAAGAAAACTGTTTTGGGACTTCAACATCATGCCTATCTTCACAAGAGACCTGCTCAACTGGAGTTTCTTCTTGATCAAAATGCAAGGAAGATGGAATAGAACTTTTTATGCCTGCAGCCACTCCACAGCAAGAGAGAAAAGATTCAAAACAGCAATGTTAGATAATTATATAAAAATTTAGGCATGAATAGTGCACGTTGGACATTTAAGTAATTTATAAATATGTATTACTTCCTGGCTGAGTAGCTAACTTGTCTGAATCAGAAATACTTCCAGAAACCGCACAAGTAGTGGTAGAGTCTCCACCAAAGAACTTTGCAACCCATTGTTCCCAGTAAGAAGGAAAGCCAAACAGAAAATGACTGAAAACCTGCTTAGGATCAAAGGCAAAAATGACCCAAAATAATAAATAAAACAAGGTGTAATGTTAAATTTCTAACTTTAGTGAACATGTTATGCAGCAACAACGACTTGCAATGCACCCTTATACTGGTTAGCATTCCTTTAGTGAATGAAGTGTACAAACGCAGGCTTTGTAGCATGACGGGAAAAGCAACAGCCGAATTGTTCAGCACAATAAACTTACCAAGTACTTGGGTACAGACATATTTAGTGCTCATCATTCACTTATAGTTGTAAAACAAAACCAAAAATAGAAATTTTGAATTTCCATAATCTATACCGATTGTTTATGTTCATAGCTAATTGACTCAGTTTACCACTCCGTATTTTTTTTTAAAAACTCAGTTTACCACTACTTGATTGTTCAAAACTTAAAAGTTCATAATGAAAACCACAATCAGCAATGAAAGAGCAAGAATGGAAGCCAATTTTAAGTACTACCTCAGATGGAAACCCATTTTCAGTAGTCTTCTGCTTGTTTATGAACCCTTTGATGGCTACACATATGCCATCCACCGTCTCGAGAGTGAAAACATCGAATCTTTTGGCTATTGGTGCAGAGGAGAACACTCGCCTGGCACCTTCACTAAAATTGATCAATACCACCATAGCCATTAATTCCTTCAAAAACAATAACAGGAGAAATGAAGAGAAAGAAACCCTAGAACTTAGAATCAAATAAATGTATCTCACTTTCTAGAAGATACACCGGCGACGGCTAGCCACTTTCCTTGGACCTCGTTTTCGGCTTTAATCAGCCACCAATCGTTCAAACATACCTTTCACAATTCAAAAACCCAAAATAAAAAACAATATATGTAAGAAGAAAGGAAAAAAACAAATTTCAAGGGCATATTTTGTTGCGGAAAAGCAGAGAAAGTAGTTACTGTTTTCTGAAAGTAGGAGACGTCGGTATTGTCATCGCCATGGATGGTCTGGTTCGTGCTCGGAGTAGAAACCATGAGACTGAAGCTTGGCTACTGGGTCGGTCGTGAAAGACGAAAATGGTTATTTTGATTAAAGTGACGCTTTGAGACTTGGGGAAGGACTTAACGGGAAATCTTAACCTCTTTGCCGCCAAAGTACTGCCCTTTACAAAAAATAAAATAAAATAAAGAGAACGGCTTTTTATTTAATAATTGGTATTTTATAAAATGAAAAAATTCGGGGTTTAGGGTTTTTCTTCAATTTTGGGAACAGAGCAAGGCAAACTCTGAGAGAGAAGAAATGGCGCTGAGGGCAGGACTTGTAAGGCGATTTCTGTCTACTCCAGTCTTCGCTTCTCAATCTAGAGCTGCTGCAACTGCTGCGTCCTTGGCTTATGCCTCTGTTGCTGATTCCAACAACATCAGTGATAAAGCTACCGCAGAACCTAGCACCACTCTCTTCGTCGCTGGTAACAATTTCCCATTAAAAATCTTTGTGCGTTTTTCTTAGTTAATAGAAAATTAGTCTAAGATGGTTCGTTGGTTTCAACTGGTTCATCATGACCAGTGGTGACCATAATGAGAATAGTGAGAAAGCTTGAAACTTTTTTCTGTGACGATTGGAGCGTCCATAAACCAATGGATACCAATTTCTATATCATGAAGGTTTGATAATTAGCAAAATTTGGGCTTCTGTAAAGGCGAGTGAGAAGTTTAATTTCTTATTATACTGCTGTTTTAGATAACCAAATTGGACCTCCAAATTATGCTCATTGGGGTGCAGTTGCAGAGGAACTTGTTTTGCTATACTACATTTTGGGTTATTGGAGTATGCATAAATATGCTTTGATGATACGGTTTGTCTTGCAAATGTGCTTGCAGGGCTTAACAAGAGAACCACGCCTGAAAAACTTAACGAAGCGTTCTCACAATTTGGTGAAGTGGTTAATGGTAATACGGGGTTCTCATATGCCTTGCTCATTTGGATTTCATTGCTTCAATTTCATGTAGCCCCCAACTAAATTTCATGATCAAGATTTTAAATTTCTTTTTCTGTCTCATTAGTGTTGCAAGTTGACGGATTTACTGCATAGTTAAATATTTTAGGATATAAATTTGTAGAAACAAACTGATATGCGGTTTAAGCTTGAAATGAGATTTCAGTGGAACTGATGCATGTTTAGTTTTGGAGATGCAAAGAGAATCTCATTTCTGGTAAATGATATAGTTCTAGTTTCATACCATCTCTGCAAGATTTTCAAGTATGATGAGAATCAAGGATTTTCCGGGAAAAGGAATGGGACAGAATGGGAATGGTGCTACAAAATATGAAATAAAACCTTCCAAATACAATAGAACCTGTGTAGGCAACACAAAAGGATTGGGATTTAGGTGTCTGGGTTGAGATGTAAATTAGCACACGGTCATAATTTCAGTTGGCTTGTATTTTTGTTCTAGATTTCTGAGCAATTGTCTTAATTGTTCCTTGTGTAAGATATGCCATGGATTTGGACATCTGAGGTTCCAAATTTTGCAGCATTGCCTTGTTTTATAGTTATGCATTGACAATTTCTTCTCATGTTTCAGTAAAGGTAGTGATAGACCGTGATTCTGGATTCTCAAAGGGCTTTGGGTTTGTGAATTATGCCACTTTAGAGGACGCCGAGAAAGGGGTGAAAGGGATGGATGCACAGGTCTGCATGTCTTGCAACAACCATCTTCTTTGTACTTTTTTATTTTGATTGCATATTTTCTTAATACATGATACGAATATAACTGGTGCTATACTTTCTAATTATGTATTTGTGTGAGGCAGGTTCTTGATGGATGGGTCATTTTTACTGAATTTGCACGACCAAAAAGAATTCCAGGACAGTGAGCATCTCCAGAAACTTACCCAACTGCTAGCTGATGATCAATCCAACCAGTGTTACATTGTGAATTATACCCTACTTGGTGGAGAAACGGGGGCTGTGCTGTTTGTGAAACCATTTGGCTTCCTTGGGAAGATTTGGACGTAGGAGCAGTTTTGTTCTCATTTTCATGGGCTAATTGTACCTCGAAGCAATTTCTGTCGATAAAAGCTTTTGATTTCACTCTTGATAATATAATTGAACTTATCCGTTTCTTTGTAATGTTTTGCTTGACATCACATTACATTTGGCATGTCCATCTTGTCTTTTTTTGCTCTACCCCTGTTCCTGCTTTTTTTAAAAGGAAAAGGAAACATATACGCAAAAGACATGGTATGAGATGAACGATCGACAGTCCAGAACTGTTAATATTAAGTCAATTTGCATCTGAATATAAATTGGATTTTGAATTTTCCAATCTAATAAGAGCCTACTTAGGATTCAATCCGATCCAATTGATATTTGATGAGATTGGATTAGATGGTTGGCTTTAATGACAGGTAAAAAATGTTGATTTAGGGAGCTTGTCTAGTAAGGATTTGTATTAAGGATTGATTAAGAATTTCTAATATCTGTCGTCCTAATGGGATTTTTAAGGGTTGGGCAGATTGAATAGGATCTTGAACATCCCTAATCATAACCATTTGGTTTAATAATTGGCACAACTCTAAGTTTCATGTATTAGCAATATAAACAAGCCTTGGTTTGCATAGAATCACTTCTAACTTTCATGTATTAGGGCTTTTTTGGAGTGATTCTGGGATGACGATAATCACTTATGGGGAGAAGCATATCCTACGTGTTTCTCCATATACTTTAAGTGATTTTAAGCAAGGTGCTTCTCCCCACCAATTAAAGTGATTATTGGCTTTCCTAGAATCACTCACAAACGAGCCTTTACTGCAAGAGGATTGTATTTCAATTCTCAAGTGGTTAAGAGCATTTACACCTACACCCGAGGTACTAGGTTCAATTCTCCCTTCTCCCAATATTACTTTTATAAATAAATAAATAAATAAAAGTTTCATGTATTACCAATCTAATACAATCTAAAGTGAGTTTTGAACAAAACATTCAAAAAAGGAATAGTTGTTTCTTTCTCACTTTATTTTGTTATATAAATATTATCTTCGTAGACGAACTAACATCTTGTGGCTGTAGTTTAGTGGTAAGAATTCCACGTTGTGGCCGTGGAGACCTGGGCTCGAATCCCAGCAGCCACACTACAATCTTTTTTTGCTTTTTCTAAATTCCCATAGAACGACGTCGTTCGTGAACCGTAAAATATTGGGCAAAATGCATTCCCTTGTATAAGGAGTACAAGTAGCTTCAGCACGCCCTTTCCTCACTCTGTTTCAGCAGTTGTCAGAAGTTTATATCTTCGCCATTGACTGAGCAATCTCTTCCAGAATTGTAAGAATCTCAAACCTTTTTTCAATTCTTGTAATTATGTGATCTTGATCCGTAATATCTCGTTGTTTATGATGGCAATTCTAATTCAATGTTTTCAATTCTGCTAAGCAATTATGGTGTTGTTCATCCCTTTCGTAGATCTATATTCTTCACAGAGTAATTTGTAGTTTTGTTTTGCTTTCTAATGTTACGCCAAAAGGTTGGTTTGGTTGAAAGAATCAAACTTTTGTCGGTAGGTGAAATGGGCTGTGGCCTGCGAGCTAAACATGAATGCAAAATTTAAGCAATAGTTGATGGTGTGAGTCTAATTGTGGAAAATGAAGGGTAATTCAAGGGAACGATAATATTTGCTGGGTTTTCAATGATTTACAAAATGTTGTCAATGGGTTTGAATTTCTCTATTTTATGGTAGGGAGAATGGCAGTGTGATTTCTTCATCTTAAAGGCTTAGTTGGGTTTGAGGTTTTTTTCTTTCAGAACCCAAAAGCGTTTTTGTTTAATCTGCAAAAGAGGGTGGTGTGGCTAGAACTAGAAGTTGCAAGTTATAACTACAACCCAATTTCTTCTGTTTGCTGGCTTTCTAACTTGCTTCAATTAGGGAATAGCGTAGATGGATCAATTATGCAATTCATATTTGTTGATTTTCTTAAGTTCTAGGATGTTGCTTATCTTCTGGTTGATGGCTGTCTAATATCCCTTTCTTTTGATGCTTAGTTATATTTCATGGGAAAAAAAGTTCTTGTTGCTTATTGCAAATATGGTTTTGAGTTTGAACTCCGTTTTGATGTGATATTTTTGTTAGGTCAGTTAGTTTCAATATTTCCAACTTGTGTACATGTAGGGTACCTACTTAACAAGTTTTAGAAATGATATTGAGGTACACTGAGTGCGTCTGCTTATTTTCCAATTGTTGCATTTGATGTTACAGATGATGGATGATCAGGACCTGGGCTTCTTTGCCAATTTTCTTGGCATCTTCATATTTGTATTGGTAATAGCGTATCATTATGTGATGGCCGACCCAAAATACGAAGGCAACTAAGGATCTGTTTCCTTTTTTATGTATTTGCAATAGAGAGATGCATTTTTCTTGCGACTAATGGAGATACCCTGTTAATTTTGTAGCCTGAACTGTTTCACAATGGATTCAACTTGAATTAGTTAAAAGCTTTGTTATGCAATGTGAATGTTTATTGTTATACACAGGTGATTTTCTTTCACTAATTTATATCTGTTTCATATGAAGTTTTCCACACCTTTGTATTAACATTCAAAGGATGTGCCCGTGATTGAATGTGATGCTGGTTCTGTTTGAGAGCTTACCATTGGCGGTGGCAGTAATCTGCTGTTTGTAACAAATGTGAAAGAATATGTTCTCGAAAGGGTTTCAAAGTTGTGATTCCTTTGTGAATTTTAAAAGTAAAATGCATGGAAAACAAGAATCCTTTTGGTGCATATGCGGAACGATTATATTTCATATAGTTGTCTACATGATCTAGCCAAATTACAATGCGTACTGAGGTCAATGAAGGATTGACAAATCTAATAGCATTTGCCAATCGTTTTTTTTTTTTTTTTTTTTTTTTTGGGTTGGTATGAATGCCAATCGGTTAGATGTATGGTCAAGCTAACAGACCTCTTATTAGGCACTATGTATGTGCATCCAGTGCATCAGCTTTACAACAAATATTAAGAAATTTTTTGTGCCTTGAAGGACTCTCCCATTTTACTAGTTTCCTCACTTGTTTCTCCATCTCCATTGTTTCACTCGTCAAACTTCGGATGCAGAATCCCAGGCTAGCCAAACAAAGAACCGTTTGGCTTTTACGTTTCGCTTCACTGTCACTATTATGTACGTTGTCAGCCACTTCCTCAAAATGTTGAAGAAGAATACTTACAATAATCTCAACCTCTTCATCTCCTGCACCCAAAATCCTAAAGGGGTTTGCTGGTTTGCCCAATTCGCTGTCGTGGTAATCATCTTGCGCCTGTGTCTCAAATGCTGCAACGGACTTGATCGAAGTCACCTCCTCAAGGCATTTCAGTGAAGAGTTAATTTTTTCCTTTAGAAGCTCTACGTCAGCATTCATATGTTGCCTTAGTTCCTCTGAAGCACCTCCCAATTTCTGTGTTACTTGTGAGAGGAACTCCGTTTCACAGGCCACAAATAGTAAAAGATCAGCCATTTTCGATAAAGATCCTAGGACCTTACTGTAACTTGCACCCTTAAAGGGCAAGAACCAGAAATTAGGCTCTGTTTCAGCTTCTTGGAGGAAGTTTTCTAACTTTTTAAGGTGGGATTTTAGCTTCCTCTGCTTTTCCCTCAGTCCGGCAGAAGCCGGTACACAAAGATTTATGTCTTTGATGCAATCTCGAAGTGCCCCCATGCTTTTAGAAAGCTCATTTCTTGCTAGGGTCACTGCTCTCAGAGGATAAAAGACAATCTCTACTAAAACGAAACAAATCAGTCCAATGCATGCCTCTGTCATTCTTGCAATTGCAAATTCACTTGGAGGACCATAATTTTCCCTACCCAAAATTAGCAATGCCCCAATGGCTGCTGAGATCCCACCAGCTTGGCCATACATCTTGCTATGCCTAAGAAAATGGGTGAAAAAGATCCAAGGTATGAGTGGTAAAAGTCTGAAGTGCTCAATTCCTTGGAAAAGAAATAAGCATATGACTCCATAGACAGACCCCATCGCCGTTCCTTGTGCTCGAGCATTTGTAACTGTAAATGTGGCTTGCCGTCCTGTCACGAAACCAATGGCAATGGTGAGGCCTGCCCAGTATCCGTTTTCTTTGTTATATATCAAACCGAATAACACAGCAAGGCCTAATGCAAGTGAGCACTTGAGGGCAAAAACTAAACTCCTGAGGCTTGGCATTATGTTCTTCCAAACCCTTTGGAAGTTACAGTGCGCTTGATTTTGTGCACCGCTTGGTTCTTGGTTAGGGTTAGATTTCAGAGTGTTTCCGGGATTTCGGGCAATGGGTTGGTTTTCTAGCAGGAGTTCCATGCAGTACAAGAAGAACGAAGCCGCCATGTTGTCATGGTTTGTGGTGGTGGGTTTGCCAATCCAAGGGGCATTGTCCAAAATCTCTCTGTTTGTCTCTGGAGCTGTTGTTGCATCAGAAGGCATAGAGTACCTAGATTGCAGCAGCCTTAGGCTTATCTGTACTTCTGAACTTTGTAAATGACCTCTTAGCTCTTCATCAATCAGATTAAGAGGAAATGAAGAGCAACTAGATAAAGCTATCTCCATCCCCCTCAATGGAATCTCAGTTTCTTGCAACTGTTCACCCAACTTCATATAATTTGGTTTTAAAAATTTCATATGTGGTCTCTCCCACACCATCCCTACCTGCTTACAAGAAAATGAATGGCTTTAATCTTTAGCTGAATGAACAAACTAAATGAAGCTCACGTTCATTTTTTCCACTGGACATGAGTCAATGTTAGCTTACCAGATTGTTGCTGATGCTTTGATGAAGCTTAGCTGCTGCTTTAGAGAGAGATTGTTCTTGAGAAATGAATTCAAGTGCTCCTCTTTTGTCTTGGGCAGAGACGGCCTCAACAAAGTGAGTTAGCCTCTGGGAAGCATTTTCAGCATACATCCTCCATGATTTCTTGACCTGTGAATGCATTTCAATTCACAACTATCAGTATTTACCAACTGCAATTGGGTTAACAAAGAAAAAAAAGTCATCTTAGATTTATGAGTTCTTAATATAATATTATCCCACGTCAGAAAAATAGGAGATCTTGATATAATATACGAGTTCTTGGGCACCCTTTCTGTACAAGCCGATTTTGTAGAGGCAAGTTCTGTCCATGTTTGCTCGTATTAGACGTTACATCAGATTTAGACAAATGAATATTTGGGATGTTTCATTTAACAGAGAAAACACAATAATACAGGGTCTTAATCAAATGTCATGATCTTTCAATAAAACTTTTCAGTTTGCATTACACCATGAATAGGGTTTTGCAATTTTTTATGTCTGGTTTAAGAGACAATATTCAGACAGGACCAAAGGGGCTTTAATTGGACCACGAATCCCAAACTAGGCAACTGTCCATGAACAGCACGCATGGACTAAGTCCTGCCCTTGAGAGCCACCAATAAACACTTATTTTTTCCTTTTTGGACATGACAATCTGAGATTCTAAATAATCCCAATCAACAAGCTGCCATTTGCCGTATGATGCTTTCGTGTTGAACTTTGTTTCCAAATTAGCTGGACTTGGCAACTAGTACGCATGCATTATAATTTGCTTCACTCTGGTTGGTTCAGCTGTCAAATCTAAAGACCAGTCGAGTTTTTAAAAGATAGAAAATGCAAAACATTATTGGTTTTATTAATTGATAAATATATGTAGGCATGTATGTTATATGCACTTCCCAAAACACATCTTTCACTCCCACGTATGGAGGTCTCTTTGCTTTATCCGTATTTGGTTTAGTGACAATGAATAAGATCCTCTATATATGTTTTCTGTGCTTATATTTTATCATGCTCAAAACCCCGTCAAGAAATACAATGAAACCGTCTCTTGCTAGACTGTCTAGCAACACAATGCACTCCTATTTCCAAATTAATAATCCGAGTCCTTACTCCGTTGGATTCTTGTTTGAACATATGATTCCGATTTATAGTCTTACAAAATAACAATATGCCTAGTAACATAAAGTTTGATAAGAAAAAATGACCTGATTTGAGACATTACTAAACTAAGAACCCGAGTGAATAGCTGGTTCAGATTCATAGTCTAACAATATAAACAGCTGTTATTTGACGGGCCACAATACATGTGCATGAGTAAAAGCAAGAAGATTAATTATTTACCTCAAAGTAAGCCAGCCGAGGGTAGGGAAACAACAAAGCAAGGACAGAAGCCAGAGCTCCAAGGGCTGTGCTTGCTGCAACACCAAGAGGGTGCATGACAACTCCAGTTTGAGCCCCATGAACCACAGTGCCTACATAAACATTCACCAACTGCCCAAATGCAATCCGCTTAGACATCAAGTGTGTAGACTCTGGCAAAGCCACTACAAAAGCACTGACTGCCACAGCCACTGCTGCCAGCAAGATGTCGAAATTTTTCGGGCCAACCAGCCAAAGGGTAAGCACAGAAGGCACCATTACTTGGACAGTGGCATACATGACATGCCAACAACTTCTCAGGACATCACCAAGCTTTGCGTCCGGGACAATTAGAATGGTGGTCATGTAAGAAAAAGATGGGTATGTCAAGTACTTTCGGAGTTGTGGAGGTCCATAGAGGGTGGTGCAGCCAACTATGGTGCACGCCAAGGCAGTGCGTAGAGCGGAGCCTAGGCGTGGGCGCCATGACGATTGGGTTTGGTAATCTCCCATTGTTGTAGAGGCTGCCATTTTTGTCTTAAGGGTTACTTATGAAAAAAGGAATTAGTGGTGTGTGAAATGGGATCAAAGGGTTTTTGCCCTTTACTTCTTGTTGTTGCATAAAAGATGATCAGCATGAAGGGCTAGGTTTGGTTTGGAGGAGAGGGAAGACACATTTGCTCCTTTGAGGACATGTCTGCTCATGGCGCAACTTCTATTATTTATACTAGAAGCTTTGTCCTAACTAAACATTTTAACCAGAGGATTTGTAGGACCTTTTCTTTATCTTTTTGCTACAGGAGAAAATAAGAGTTGTGAAAGATGTTATTTTATAGAACTGTTATGATTTCTTTTGACAAATTTGTGAATTCTCTTTTCTACTTTTAACTAAAATCTAAATATATAAAGCAAAAGCCAGAGAATGATGAACATTCAACATACCAGAAAATGTCCTTGGTTAATTCAAACATTAAAAATTAAAAATATTATTAAATGAGGATAATATGGTAAATTCACATTGTTTCATATTTAAAAAATTAAAATTAAAACAAAATCAGATCATAGGTCATACTTTTATGAAACATAACTACCCATATTATATTTTCTTAATTCTAAAAATAAAAGAAAAAAGAAAAAAGTAGTATGGGGAAAGGAAAAAGTGAGAGGAGAGATCTTAGTTTTTATTAGAAAAGTTTCACATAACTGCCCCATCTGAGAAAATTTGAATTTTTGTTAAATCTAGATATGATGGTATTTAGGTGGGATAATAGTCCAAAGTGGTTGGATTAATGTGGCCGGTTGATTACCATCATTAGCAACTAAAAATATCCTAATTATGTGCGTCTGAGAAATCTCTTTGTAGTTTAAATTATCGTTTGTATTAAAAATAAAATAAAAACTCTTAATCAGATTGAATCTTCTGATATCCTTGATAAGCTTGTATGTCAATTCAGATTTTGGGTTTGGATTGTTTGTCTTGTAGCTTTTGGTAACACCGATGATGGGGACTTTGTAATCGTTGTTTTTGTACAACCCAACATTTTAGGAACTGCTTATTTATTAAAAAAATATATATATCCCAAGAAAGTGACATGAAAAAATGATGGGTTTGGTTTGGATGATTAAAATTAATTTAACCAGGAATGAGAATAAAAATATTTTTAAGAACGTAATTTTGTCATCATGGCCATTATTGTTTCAGTCGGCAGAAGAAAACCAGATCTTGCTTGTGCTGGTTATAGAATCAGATCCATTCATCCCTGCCTTTCATGGGCAGATTGCGCAGTTGTGAAATGTTGAAGCTGCTTTGTGTCGAAATGGAAAGAAATTGGTGAACCACAAGGCAGGGTAATGGCATATGTACGACCAGGTTCGTGGGTTTTTCTGTTTTGGCTCTAAGAAACAACCAAATGAAATGAAGGCATTCAGTTGTCAAAGTACTCAGTTATAAAAGCTTCTTGGGACTTCTATAGTTCAAATATTATAAGCATGTATTAAATCTTCATTTCCATCACGTCATCGCTTATATTTAATTAAGACAGGAAGGAGACTGCCCAACTACAGATTTGAGAGGGGGAAAAAATAAATCCAAGAATCATGACGGAAGCAACTAATATTAATGTGACTTCCTGTTATAAATCTAATCCATCTAATAAATGTGTTGTGGAGGTTCACCATGTATCATCATGTGTGAAAAGGACTTGGTAACATGCTCTGAGCTAACTATGACAACAATTACTAACAAACTACAATTTCTAACATGTGTGAATATGTTTCCCAGCTAGATAATCTGTCATGGTACGTCGTTAGACTGTGAATCATGACCACGCATTCAAATAAAATTTCACTTAATCGAATGGTCTTTGATTAACCGTCTAAGAACATAACAGTCTTTAGCAAGAGAACATGCAAACAGGCCTACCTGGTTGCTTAATTTCACAAACACCTGCTTGCTCCTAACAGAAAGCATACATGCACACGGGTGATATCATGTAAAACAAATTCATGTTTCGGCAATGCATGAAAACAGGCCTCCCTAGTAATAACTTACCTGCAACATGGAAGTCTCTCTCCTAGTTACCTTCCTCAACTTGGAGTTCCCGATAGGTTAGTGTCAGGATTGGTAACAGAGTCTGAAGCAAAAGGGTATGACTCAAAATTGGTGTAAATTCGACTTGATGTGACTTGCGCCCTTTGTAATAGGGTACAGTAAGGTCTCACAAAGATGTGACTTTATACAATAAAGGTTAGAATGCAATAGGAAATGCTAACAGAGAAAAGAAGGTGCCGGTCCAGAAAATGCTCAGATACTACGAAAATAAATATGAAGAAGTAAAATACCTAATTTCCGTTCAAATACAAAATATATACAACAATACTCCAACAATTAAACAAACTGGACAATAAGTAAGACCGAATCAAAACATGCATGCTACCAGCTCACATCCATAATTGGATTCCGAGCATATGTCATTGATATCCTAATCGTAAGGTTATCAGCCCTTTTCGTGTGAGGAGTGTTTCAATTCAATAGGTAGACTACACATGAATGTAGAGACAAATTCACTAAACATCATCAGCATGAGCACAGCTCATATGCCACAACTTTTAGTGTTTTACACCTCAACTTGAGCTAATCAAACAAATGGAAAATCACTTATGCTGAAGCTAAGCATCTTCGAGATCATGTGCTTATTGGTTGCTCAGTTAAAACACATTTTCAACTAAGTGAGACTCATAGCTGTCCAGAGAAATATATGTGATGATGACTTAATTGGATTAAGAATCCACATTACGTGATATCATTCTTGCTCCATTAAAACTTGCACTATGGACAGTTAGTTGTGTACCATTTTCCAAAAGCTAATAGGCTCAGTTCTATCCATGGGGTAAAACATATAATTGCCCAATATGCGATCTACCTTCTTATGTATGGGCTCAAAATTGGCTTCTACGTTAACCCACCAAGCACTTATGCACCAAATTGCAATCATGTGAATATTCAGAGCCCAGTGCTGTACTATCGTGAGTTGGCTCATCTTTGGTCACCATTCACACTGTCTCAACTGTGGTGTAGCATGGTTGATTGGACTCAAATGGAAAGACCAATGGAATTGACATTATAAATAATGCTTTCAAGAAGAAACAACAAATAAACCATAAACCATGGAGGAGCCAACAAGACAGATATAGTATGATGTGAGATGGTCCCTATTCTGCTATCTGAAATATAGTACTACCATGCTGTCTATTCCATCTGCGATTCATTCAACAGGAAGAAGGACAAGAGATATAACAAGGCCTGAAACAGCCATCCTAAGCTATTGCTATGTCCACCCATCCGTCCACTTCACATAGATGATCCCAAATACAAACAAGCATGCTTTGTATTCGTTTCACTTATAGTCCCAGTTCTCTCTGTTAAACATATGTAAAGCAAGCAGTGCTTTTACCTCTTTTAAGTCCCCCAAAAGGCTTTGGCTGTGAGTAATTCTGATGAAGGAAGATAGTTTAAGACTTGTTCTGTGAGCGAGTCCGAGGGAGAAACCTTAATCGTGGAGAAAATCGCAGCTCTTGCCTACTGCAGGAAGTAGATTTCCTCTTCTGGCCTTGTGTTTTACCACCACTTCCTGAAACCTTTTCCTGCATTGACATCATTCAAAGCTT